>NC_030441.2:7727685-7747685 GCF_001660625.3 Ictalurus punctatus
AGTCCAGCACACATACTCAGACACACGCGCGCGCCTGTTGTTCACGGTGTCGGTTGGTGTTTATTGTTTATATCTTGTACCGCTTTGCCGGATTTCTCATGTGAATGTGATGAAACACCCCGGGGCCCGTTAGATTCGGTAGGGTGCCGTGTTGATTCTAGCAGCAGGATTTAAACTAGTTTAAAGCGACATTATCGACAGTTTGTTGGTGTTGCTTGTGATTTGTTGCTGCTGAACAGAAATCTGGTTTAGGAACAGCACTTTTACCGGAAGCACGTGCAGATCTTAATCCCTGCGGACCCGTTTAATCCGGTTACAGCTGAACGCAGACTACGCACTTTACTCACTTCTTTACCATCCTAACTCTGTCTGTCTCTCTCTCTATCTATCGAACTCTGTCTGTCTGTCTGTCTATCTATCGAACTCTGTCTGCCTCTCTATCTATCTGTCTCTGTCTTTCTATCTATCTATCTATCTCTTTCTGTATGTTGTTTCTATCTATCTATCTATCTATCTATATATATATATATATATATCTGTGTCTGTCTGTCTATCTATCTATCTATCTATCTATCTATCTATCTCTGTATGTCTGTTTCTATATATCTATCTCTGTCTGCCTGCCTCTCCATGTGTCTGTTTACCTGTCTGTCTGCCTGCCTATTTGTCTGTCTGCCTCTCTATCTATTTATCTATCTATCTATCTGCCCTGTGATCAGTAAACTGGATCTCACCCATCCATCCTCTCTCTCTCTCTCTCTCTCTCTCTCTCTCTCTCTCTCTCTCTCCTTCCTTTTCTGTTATGATTCATAACCTTCCTTCATTCTTTCTTTCCACTCTCCCTCTCTCTTCCACTATACTGTCACACCAACCTAAGATCCTGTACAAAATCCAAGTCTGTAAAATAAATTTTAAAAAAATAAATTAAAAAAACAACCAAAAACAATGTCATGGATTTCATAAGGTGTGTGTGTGTGTGTGTGTGTGTGTGTGTGTAGTTTTTTTTTTTTTTTTTTTTTTTTTTATTTTATTTTATTTCCCCTCAGTTTCTGGTTGAATATCTCAGGTGAGAGACGGGATACGAACCTGAAATTTTCACGGAAATAATTCCTCTATAGTAGCATTCTGCTGTAAAAAATTTAGCGTGAGATTCCACTGGTTACAGAGTTAGGGCTAGTAGAAATCTGGAGAAAAGCCTACTTTATTCTTGCATTTTGAGAAATGAACAGATGTAATATAAGCATAACAAATCATTAAAATGATCAGTATTTTACAGTAATTATGTTTGAGTGTTTATGATATAATAGCTTATCCTTGTCAATGAGGTCTAAAATATTACTACATTTGATATTGTGACAACAGTGAAGCGTGATCGATCACAGGGTTCTCCAACTCTGCAGAGTTTAGCTCCAACCTCCAAACTCACCTGCCTGTAGCTGGCTAGTAATCCTGAAGACCTTGGTTAGCTTGTTCAGGTGTGTTTGATTAGGATGGATGCAGTTAAACTCTGCAGGACAGTGGACCTCGAGGGTTCAGATTTGAAGAACCCTGATCTATCATGTTGGTACAGGTGTACAATCTTTTTTTTCCCCCCTCTGGTTCTTTAAGTCCTCCTACAGAACACGGCGTCCCAGTTTCTCATACGGCACCGGCGAGCAAACGCAATTCCCGAAGAGCTCAAGGCGGGAAATTTGGAGCGAGAGTGTGTTGAAGAGCTGTGCAGTAAAGAGGAGGCACGGGAGATCTTCGAGAACGTCCCTGAGACGGTAGCTAGCTTTGATTTTTGACTTTATGTAAATGCCATTAGGACCCTGCTTTAGCTAAACCTTAATCTGAGCTGCATCATTTAGGAGTGGGTTAAACCTGACCTAAAGCCTTAACCTTCTTCACCTGTAACATAAATGATCAACTATATGTGTGGTTTGTGTACTGCGTCATGTCACTGACTCCACACTATGGCCATTTGTCAATAAAATGCTCTTTATCTTTCTCATCAGATCACTGACCTTGTCCAAATGTATGACATGTTGTTCTGTTGATATGTGTAGGTCATGTGACCAGTGGGTCAAAACAGCAGTGGATTGTAGGCCGTTGGAAATACAAACATAGGGCATACCCCTGGTCAAAGCTGATTGGATGACACGCAAAGCTTTGTGCAAAGGTTCTCCAAAAATGGACAGATGAAGATAGGAAAAATGTCCCATAGTCTTTTTCTACTCTTAATCTTTTAAAACTCTGTGTAACCTCACTGTGACCTCAGATTCTTGTTCTTGGCTGACAGGACTAGATCCCAGTGTAGTTTTCCGCTGTTGTAGCACATCTGCCTCACGGTTTGACATGGTGTGTATTCTGACACGCTTTTCTGCTCACCACAGTGGCCTTGCTATCAGCTCAAACTAGTTTGGACATTCTCCTCTTTCATTAACAAGGCATTTCTTCCTGCAGCAATGCTGCTTACATGATGGTCTTTTTATTCCTGTGTAAACTCTAGAGACTGTTTTGTGAAAATCCCAGATCAGCAGTTTCTGAAATACTCAAACCACTAGTCTGGTACCAACAACCATGCCATGGTCAGAGTCACCGAGATCGTATGTTTTCCCCATTCTGATGTTTTATTTGAACATTAACGGAAGCTCTTGTGCTGCTGCTGCTGCTGCATGACTGGCTGATAATTGCATGAATGGACAGGTATACACAGGTGTTCCTATTAAAGAAGCCGGTGAGTGTGTTTGTATTCGGTCATGTGGAGAGAAAAAAAGTACTCCCCATGGAGATTGTTGGTTTGACATATTTGAACAAGCAAACATTTGATCATATTTGAAACAGTGCCTATTAATAAAGTTGATATACTTGAAAAAAACCACAAGGAAAATGAGCTTTTTCAATCATTTATTCAACAGAAATATCAATAAATATGATATTCTTCTGGGAAAAGTAAGTACACCCTTGGTTTCAGAAGCAAGTATTGCCCCCTATAGCAGAAATAACTCCTTGAAGGTGTCTTGCATAATTATCCAGCAGTCTCTGACATCGGCTTGTTGGAATTTTTGACCACTCTTCCATACAGTATTCAGCTGCATGATGTTTGAGGGTTGTCTTGCACGTACTGTCCATTTCAAATTCCCCCACAACATTTCAATGGGATTCAAATCCGGGCTTCGACGAGGCCATTCCATAACCCTCCATTTCTTCTTTTTGAGCCGTTCCTTAGTGGATTTGCTAGCGTGCTTTCTCATTATCCTGTTGAAAGGTCCACTTTCAGTTCAACTTGGACTTTCGGACAGAGGGCCTCACGTTATCTTCAAGCACTCTTTGATATGATGCAGAATTCATAGATGAATTAATGAATGCAAACTCTCCGGTCCCTGAGGCAGAGAAGAAACCCCAAACCATAACATTTCCACCACCGTGCTTCACGGTTGGTATGAGGAGCTTCTCCTGAAAAGCTGTCTTTGGCCTGCGCCAAACATGTCTGCTGTTACTGTGGCCAAACAACTCCATCTTTGATTCGTCTGTCCAGAGCACATTATTCCAAAAGGCCTGGTCTTTACCTATATGCTCATTGGCAAACTGTAGTCTTGCTTTAATGCTCTTTTTAGACAGCAGAGACTTTTTCCCGACACGCCTCACATGCAGGTCAAATTTGTGCAATCTCATTCTGATTGTAGAAGCATGCACTTTGACACCAACAGTCGCAAGACTTACTCGCAGATCCGGTGATGAAATTTTGGGGTTCTCGGAGACTTCTTTTTCCATCAGACGGTCTGCTCTTGGGCTGAATTTACTGGGACGGACAGTTCTGGACAAATTGGCAGTCGTTTGAAATCTGTTCCGTTTGTAGATGATGTTCCTTACAGTGGAACGATGTATTTCAAATAATTTGGAGATGTTTTTAAATCCCTTGCCAGACTCATAGATATCCACAACCTTTTTCTGAAGGCCTTACAGAACTCTTTAGAGCTTGGTATGATGGATTTTTTTTGGCTCATTTGATAGTGTATAACTTTTATTAATATGATCAAATGTTTGCGTGTCCAAATATGTAAAAATAAATAAATAAATAATTCCATGGGGTGTACTTATTTTTTCACATGACTGTAAAATATGCAACTATGTGACTTTATCCCTTTTTCAATGATAAAATATTAATTGGCCACGGTCTTAAAAGTATCATGTGGTGTAACTATGATTTACCCTCCAAAAATTTTTTTCCTTAATATGCTTACTGTTAGGATTTGAAAATCGAGGGTTGCGGTGTTAGGAAAACAGAACGAGAACGTACACAAAAAGAACGCGCCCTCGTCCCGCTATACACTTCCCACACCAAGGCCTTGGGAGAGTTTGCCAAATGACACCACGAAACACAAAGTTCAAATGGCAAGATCTCTCTTTATTCCAGGAAAGGCAGAGTATAGATCATGCTTGACACACAGCAGAGACAATGGGTTAACTATTGATTGGATAGGTGGAAGGGCATATTTGCATAAAACAGGAAGCATATCAATGTAGGACAGGAACAAGTCCATATATGGTTTTCAGGAAGTCATTGGAATACGGGCTAATGTTGTTTAGGAAGGTGTGTAAATGCACGCCAATGGCGTTCGGGGAGACACAGGAATGCACAAATGGTAAGGGGAAAAAAGAGAAAAAGGTTCCAACACAGGAACCAGGAAAGGGGGGGGGGTGTTCACTGTATACTTATCAGTTGCATTATTTATTTATTTATTTATTTATTATGATAATTTTATGTTTTGCCCACTCCCCCCCAATTGGTCATGTGCCAATTCCCACCCACCAGCCTGGATTTTGAACTCGCTATCTCCCGTGTTTAACATGTTTACTGTGTCAGTGTTTTGACAGCACTGGAGACTCAGGAGATGGTTTAGGCTCCATGTGCTGGGGAATACAATTTCACACACAGTTCAGGAGGCAATATCAAAAAACAAGCAGAGGGTCAGAACACCGAATATTCACAATACAACCAAGACCAGGGCAGAATCAAAAGGGTAAAATCTTAAGATCAGTGCATAGAGAGATCCGTCAGGAAACTGAACTTGTGCACCAAAATGAATAAGCAAGACCTCACGACCTGACTGTGAACTTGATTGTCCTTATGTGTCCTTATGTCCATAAACAGGGAGTGATCAAGGAACAGGAAGTGACAGTTAGTACTCATGGGAGAGGGCTGTCTGCTGGCCTGGAGGTGTCATGACACAAACTGATGTTACAAAAAGTATTAAAAGTACAGTAACATCTGTATAAAATCATGCTTCCATGAGGGCACACTTCAGACCACATATTCCTCTCCATGCTGATGTTTGATTTGAACACGTCACATACCGATTCTGAAACGTTGAGTGTCAGCCGGATAACAATACCGATCTGATACTGGTTTCGTCAGCACTGAAGCACTTCACAGTTAAATACATTTGCCCGCTTACATTGTAAATATATAATAAAAATAAAGTATAATAAAAATCAATTCTAATAAAAGGGAAAAAAAAACAATCAAATTTCTTTATTTGTAAACATTTCCAGGTCCAACAATACATTTCTTCTAAATAGTCCAATCGTTGCTGGTTTTACAAGATCTGATATCCGATGTCTTCTCTGATATCCAATCCACCATTTTGACTAAATAGTACCTGCCTTAGTGTAAAAGCAACTGGGATTTCTGGGAGTTTATACTGACAAAATATTTGTTTTTTGTATTTTTAGGAATACTTCTACCCCAAGTATACAGGTAAGTTATTAACTGTCCTCAAACAGTAGCAAATATAACATTTTGAGACATTTCTTCAAACATAATGTAAAATCTTCTACTGACACAAATAGACTTATTCACCCAAGAGTCATTGTTTATTGACGAAATTATATTTCTCGTGATAACAGAAAAGTCAAAATGATATCACTGCTCTCATACAGTATGAATATCTTTAATTTAATACTCGAAAGGAATATTTCAGCCTTTTTGCTAGACTTCATCTCATTTGTACCCACTGCATCTAAAGTGTATGTGTGATTACCACAGACAATCATTTATTCGGCACATTTTTCTGTATTGAGATAAGGACAGAAAACCCTTGGAGGGAAATAAAAATCCCTCACTTATACTGGGGGCCTAAGGGCAAATGTTGAACTCTTTACACAATCATTAACACTGTAATGGTCTTAAGATGAGAGAGTCTTGCCAAAGCTGGTGTAATGACCAGGATGAACTCAGTTTGACGGTTCTTGAAAGGGACGTCATGCGTCTCTGAGTAGGCACTGCCAGGCATCAGACATTAACTGATCACAGATTGCAGGACGGAACATAAACTTTAAGGAGAGTGTTGAGGTAGGGGGGGCGCTGTTCCAGACAAGGTCTTGAACGCAAGCCTCAAGACCTTTAATTTGATGCGGGCGGCTACAGGAAGCTAGTGGAGGGAGATGAAGGGTGGTGTGACATGGGTTCTCTTGGTCTGGTTGAAGACGAGGCGTGCTGCTGCATTCTGGATCATCTGAAGGGGTTTGATGGAGCTGGCTAGGAGACCCGAGAGTAGTGCATTGCCGTAGTTTGAGATAACGAGACTTTAGTAGCTGTGTGGCATGATCAGTGAAAGAGGGTCTGATTTTCGTGATGTTATACAGAACCTACAGGACCATGCAGTTGTTCAAATGTGGTCTGTAAAGTTGAAGTGGTCATCAAAGTCACCCCAAGGTTCCTGGCTTTCCTGGTTGGCTTGAGTGTGGTTGAGCCAAACTGTACAGTCAGATTGTGGTTGATTGAGGGTCAGGCAGGGATGATGCTTTGTTTTTGCCGAATTGAGGTTAAGGTGGCGTTCCCTCATCCAGTTCAAGATATCAGACAGGCAGACAGACATGCGTGCTGTGATCGATGGATCTTCAGGCTGGAAGGAGAAATAGTGCTGAGTGTCATCAGTATAAAAGTGATCTGAGAAACCATGAGACTCGATTACAGGCCCCATAGGTGTAGTATAAATAGAAAAGAGCAGTGGACCGATAACTGGCCCCTGGGGAACCCCAGTTGTGAGTTGCTGAGATACAGACACCCCTCCCCTCCATGATACCTTGAAGGATCTGCCTGAAAGATAGGTTTCCATCCAGCGCAGAGCCGTTCCGGAGTTGCCTAGACCGGAGAGAGTTGACGGGAGGATCAGATGATTCACACTGTCAAAGGCAGCAGAAGTCAAGTAAATTGAGGACAGATGATCTTGAGGTTGAGTTGTAAAACTTCGGTGACGGAAAGCAGATCAGTCTCTGTCGAGTGACTGCTTTTGAATCCAGACTGCTTGGTGTCCAGGAAGTTGTTCTGTGTGAGAAAAGTGGAGAGTTGATTGAAAACAGCTCTTTCAGGGGTTTTGAACAGAAAAGGGAGGAGGGAGACAGGTCTGTAGTTGGCAAAAGCAGTAGGGTTAAGTGTTTTGCTTTACAGTGGGGTAACCCAGGCCTGCTTAAGTGAGGTAGAGAAGGTGCCGGTGGAGAGGGATGTGTTAAAGATGTGTGTGAGTGCAGGTAGTAGTGTGGGAGAGGTGGCCCGAAGAAGGTGAGAAGAGGTAGGACAGGTTGTAGGATGGCTAGAGAGGAGGAAAGTTTAGTAATTCTGCGGTTCTGCTGTACGAAGAACTTCCGAGAGCTAAGGGCTAGGGGGTGATGTGCAAGCTGGCCTGGAGGTTTGGGGCTCTGTCAAGAGAGATGTTACAGTGGAACATATCTGTTGTAGTGTTTAATTCCAGTTGTTTGGCGGCTTTGTGAGTTGCTTGGGTGGGATGCTACTTGAGGTCAAACATGGGCAGGAGAGCAAGAAAGTCCGCTTCATGTGGTTTGTCTAGGTGGATGTTGAAGTCACCAAGGACCACAAGTGGAGTTCCATCCAGGGTGGTGGACACCAGCATGTCAAGCTCTTCGCTGAACTTGCCCAGTTGACCTGGAGGAAGTAAATTTCCATGTTTTGGAGAGAAGCAAACCTGTACCACCCCCTCGCCTGGTGGGGTGTGTGGTGTGTGAGAAGTTGAAATTGGGGGACAGGGCAGTGGGTTTTGCAGTGTTCTCTGCTCGGTTCCAGGTCTCAGAGCTAGCACACTGAGTGGGTGGCAAAGGCAGGAATGAAATCAGCCTTATTGAAGGCTGATTGGCAGTTCCATAGTCCGATCGAGAACAAGTGGAGTCTGCTGAGGACGCCTGCAGAGAGTGTAGGTTGTCTAAGTTGCATGCTCTTCTATGGCTTTCCGCGGCTTGCGCCTATGGTAAACAACAGGGATGAACTGTTGACACGTTAGCATGTCAACAACAGACAAAGACTGGTAGAAAAGGGGTAGAGAGATGAAGAAAGTGAATGGTGTCTTGCTTGCTGGACTCACGCAGGTAGACTCGCAGTTCTTTACATGACTTATCCTCCTTAACAACTACTGGAGCAGTCTAGGAATAAGTCACGCTGGTACTTTCCCGAAGGTTTTTTGTATGCGTGATCAGGCAAAAACCGATGAGTATTACACAACCTCAGAAAAACATGCTAAAAACATCTGTTGCATCTTTTAAAGGATAAATACAGATTTGTACAGAAATGTCACCATAACAACGTTTTTGGGGGGGTTTTAATCCGTTTATATGGAGCATCCACCATACAAGCCTCTGTATAACTTGTTGCTACAGAAACATATTATGAGTATATTAATATGAAAATGATTTGGGGGCAGTGGTGGCTTGGCGTTTAAGGCTCTGGGTTACTGATCAGTGACTGGTCAGAAGTTCTAGCCCCAGTACTGTCAGGCTTTGGGGTACAATTGGAAGGTCGGGGGTTCAAGCCCCAGCACTGCCAAGCTGCCACTGTTGGGCCCTTGAGCAAGGCCCTTTACCCTCTCTGCTCCAGGGGCACCGTATCATGGCTGACCCTGCGCTCTAACCCCAACTTCCTGACATGCTGGGGTATGCGAAGAAAAGAATTTCAGTGTGCTGCAATGTATACATGACCAATAAAGACTCATTATCATTATGATTATTTTACTTAGCTACTGTTATACAAAATTAATCAACACTTTCTAAACCAATCAGATTTGAGAATGCAACCCTGCTGTGGTTTAAGATTCTATAAGACACTTTTAATGGTGCTATGACTTACATGATTGCAAACATAACAAAAAAAAAAGTCCATCCTTTTGTGTTTCAGAGTGTCTGGTGTACTATCGCGTCGGCATCCCCAGTCCGAACTCAGGTTCTGTGATTTCTCAGGACCTCCGCACCTGTGTTAAAGGCTAGTCATCTGTTGTGAATACACATCTACAACTATGACTGCAGCAAGCCTGGAATTGCCAAACATGCTTCAGAAGTAAAGTTCGACTAAGCTTTTTGTTTCTACTGTTATTTACAGAGATCAGTGACCAGTGTTCGCCGCTGCCATGCTATAAGGAGGGATACGAGCGCTGTGTTGATGGTCTGGGTGCCTATACTTGTGTGTGCAAACCTGGATGGAAAGGGCTTCACTGTGAGGAGGGTGGGTACATAACACTTACTAGATCCTTTCATTAAGAAAGTGGTCTAAAAGAGAATCATTGGTCACTGTTAATGAGTTAAACCTTTATTGGCTAGTCTTGGTAGTTATTTAATAGAACAGCTGATGAAAGTATTGGTACCCGTTATTTTCTTACAGATATTGATGAGTGTAAGGACCAGGGTTTCCTCGCCGGTTGTAAGCAGGGCTGCCAGAACACACTCGGGGGCTTCCAGTGCTTTTGTTATAGTGGTTATTACCTGCACGACATGACCCAATGTAACGGTGAGACCACATTTATAAGATCAAGCTTGCATTTTCTTTCTTTATTAATGTAGCGTAATCTTTATAATAATAAATGAGTTAATTGTGGACTTAGTGTGCGAGTTACAGAAGGAGTGGAAAATACTTGAGTAATTGTAATCTTGTCATTTATGCATTCATTCATATAATTGAGTAAATTTCCAAGAGAAAAAAAAATACTTCTGTTTTTATATTGACCTTTTTTACCTTTTTCTGGAGTTACCTATTCATATACAGTGCTGTGAAAAAGTATCTGCCTGATTTCTTCTGTTTTTGTGCGTATCTCGTACTAAACTGTTTCGGAAATGAAAACAAAATCTGAGATAAAACAAAGGCAACCTGAGTAACACAAAATATAGTTTTTAAATGATAATGTTATTTATTGAAGTAAAAAAGTTATCCAATGGTAACTGGGCCTGTGTGAAAATGTATTTGCCCCCCGTAGTTACTAATTTCCTTAATCTATGAAACTGCATTCATAATGGTGGACTAGACACAACCAGACCTGATCACTGCAAACCCTGTTCAATCACATCAACACTTAAACAGCATGAAGTTGGTTAAAAGGTCTTACTCAGTAACACACAGTGACAGAATGGAAAGAAATTCCAGAAATGATGATGAAGAAGGTGATTGAAATACATCAGTCTGGGAAGAGTTACAAAGCTATTTCAAAGGCTCCGAGACTCCAAAGATCCACAGAGAGAGTCTTTATCTCCAAATGGAAAAACTCGGCACAGTAGTGAACCTTCCCCGAAGTGGCTGATCTTCCAAAATTCCTCCAAGAGCACAGCAACGACTCATCCAGCAAGTCACAAAAGAGCCAAGAACAACATCAAAGGACCTACAGGCCTCTCTTGCATCAATAAAGGTCACTGTTCATGACTCCACTATCAGAAAGACACTGGGGACAAATGGCATCCATGGAAGAGTGGTGAGGTGAAAACCACTGCAGACCCTGAAGAACATTAAGACTCGTCTGAATTTCGTCAAAACACACCTTGATGATCCTCAAAGCTTTTGGGAGAATGTTCTGTGGACTGATGAGTTGAAAGTGGAACCCAGAGAAAACCCCCAAAGCACAGGAAGAGCATGCAAACTCCACGCACACGGCAGAGGCGGGAATCGGACCCCCAACCCCGGAGGTGCGGCTCGCCCCCTAATGAACTAATGGATAGTTTTCAAAACTAAAAGTAAATAAAAAAGAATAAAGAAATAAAAGATGGAAAGTAACCTAAAAAAAACCCTTAAAATGCATAACCTGGTATCCAGATGTGTTTCATTGAGGCTAAATTTGAGCAGGGCGGAGTTTCCCAAAAGCATTACAGTACAAAGGTCATTGGTAAATTGTAGAGCAAATGTCACATTGAATTCCCCCCCCCTCTCTCTTCTCCCCCCCCCCCCTCTCTCCCTTTCTCTCTCCGTCTTCCTCCCCTCTCTTCTCCCTCTTCCCCCCTCTCTCTCTCTCTTCTCCCCCACTCCCTCTCCTCTCTCTCTTTCTCTCTCCCTCTTCCTCCCCTCTCTCTCCTCTCTCTCTTTCTCTCTCCCTCTTCCTCCCCTCTCTCTCTCTTCTCCCTCTTCCCCCCCTCCCTCCCTCTTCCCCCCCTCCCTCCCCCCTCTCTCTCTTCTCCCTCTCCCCCCTCCCTCTCCTCTCTCTCTTTCTCTCTCCCTCTTCCCCCCCCTCCCCCGCTTCTCCCTCTTCCCCCCTCTCTTTCCCATCTCTCTCTCTTTTTCTCTTCTCCCTCTTCCCCCCTTCTCCCTCTTGCCCCCCCTCCTCTCTCTCCTCCCTCTTGCCCCCTCTCTCTCTCTCTCTCTCTCTCTCTCTCTCTCTCTTCTCCCTCTTCCCCCCTCTCCTCTCTCTCCTCCTTCCCCCCCTCTCCTCTCTCTCCTTCTCTCTCCCTCTTCCCCCCTCTCCCTCTTCTCCCTCTTCCCCCCTCTCTTTCCCATCTCTCTCTCTTTTTCTCTTCTCCCTCTTCCCCCCTTCTCCCTCTTGCCCCCCCTCCTCTCTCTCCTCCCTCTTGCCCCCTCTCTCTCTCTCTCTCTCTCTCTTCTCCCTCTCCCCCCCTTCTCCCTCTTCCCCCCTCTCCTCTCCCCCCCCCCCCTCTCTCTCTTCTCCATCCCCCCCTCTTTTCTCCCTCACCCCTCGTAAAATGATCTTGACTTTACAATGCTTTTGGGAAACGGGGCTTAAATTGTTTTATGATGGTTCATTAAGTCAACATCTAATAACTCAAAATCAGTTGGGGCTGATGTTTAAAAAAGCAAAACAAAAAAAAGACTCGGTACTAAAAGTTACAATAATAACCATGTTTTCCAATACAAAAAAAAAACTGTCCAGTACTCTTCTACGAGCTACTCGATTATTTTACGGCCACAAAAATCCTTAAAAAAAAAAAAAAACACCTTCGAGGAGCCAAATCTGTCCTAATTCTGATCCAGTTGACTTCTCTCTCACTCTGAGCTCTCGGCCAGCTGGGTCTGAGTTTCAACAGCTGTTCTGAGAATGCTGGGATTTTTCCTGTAACAGCAAAACACGATTCCGACCAAGCTGTGTGACAACACACACCAAGGGACCCACGGAAAAGAAAACATCTCGATCAATCACACATGCAAATGCAGACCCCCCAGCCAGTGTGCGCACACACACACACACACACACACACACACACACACACACACACACACACACACTCACACTCTCTGTGTGGGTGTTTTGTTCTCACAGGATATAGATTAAATTTAAAAGCTGATCTTTATCTATATTGCATAACAGCGTTTGCACAATAGTGACCTCCATTTGGCCAGGCACCTCTTCAGGGTTCCAGTAAACACACGGCATGTCTGCTGCACGTTAATGGATCCTGTTTACAACTCAAATGCCCCATGGTAATGTGTGTTAGTGTGAGCATGAACGGGTTGTGCACATAACAGCAAATAATGCCTATATAAAATAATATCTGAAAGATATATATATATATATATATATAATATATCTTTCAGCATATATATATATTTTCATCATCTCCATCTCAGATATTAACGAGTGCAGGCTTCACCCCAGCCAGTGCAAAGAGCCGTCCAGATGTGTCAACGCTCCAGGCTCGTACAAGTGCCAGTGCCCTACAGGATACGTGTACAACTCCGTGTCTCACGAGTGCCAGGGTAAGAGATCAGTTACTCACTCTTTCACACGCACGCACAAATATTTGTTTTGTTTTGCACCGGAGCTATAATGTAGCAAATAATGGAAGCACATCTCACCCCAAAGTTACAAATGATACAGCAACGCTCCATAAACCTGTTTTTAAATAAATGTTTCTTTTGTAAAATGGCATTGATTTTAAAGTGCAATCATATATTATTATCCAGATAACCTCTACCCTTTTGGTGATAACTCTGCTGTTAAACTTTGGGAGGTGGGATCTAGCAGGCTGAAAAGAGATCAGATATCACTATGGGGAAATAACAGTATTTTTGGTTGATCAAGATGGCTGACCCAGTAACGCTTCAGCATTAATCTGCGCCGCATGTATGTAATTGTTTATGTGTAAAGATTTACAGTAAGCCACAGTGTCGAAACCACATCGACGAGCCTGCATAGCATTATTTCAGGCTGAAATTATGGCTGAAGTTCCACATTGTGTTTTTTTTCCCCTCCCATCCAGTGGATATAAAAAAAAGTCTACACGCCCCTCTTAAACTGGCAGGCTTTTGTGATGAAACCAAGATAAATCATGTCAGAACCTTTTCTAACTTTACTGTGGAGTTTGAACGTATTAAAGTTTTTTTTTTTTTTAAACCCAATAAGAATCATTTTAATCGTTTTCACAATCAAAAAAATGTACAATAACCTGGTTGCACACCCCTAAACTAATACTTATTTGAAGCAGCTTTAGATTTGATCACAGAAATCTTTCAATCGTTTTGGGTAAGAGTCAATCAGTCTTGTCTTAGCAATGTTTTCCCATGCTTTCTTACAAACGTATTCCAACTCTGTCAGATTGTAAGGGCGTCTCCTGTACACGGCGCTCTTCAGGTCACCCCGCAGATCTCTGATTGGATTTAGGTCTGGACTCTGACCGGGTCGTTCCAAATCCTTCATCTTGTTTTGGTGAAGTCGTTCCTTTGTCGATCTGGAGGTTTGCTTTGGCTCGTTGTCATGCTGAAAGCTGAAATTCCTCTTCATCTTAAGTGTTTTAGCAGAAGTCTTAAACGCGGCAAAATTGACTGGTATTTGGAGCTGTTCATTGTTCCCTCCACCCTGATTAAAGCCCCAGTTCCAGCTGAAGAAAAACAGACCCAAAGTATGATACTGCTGCCTCCATGCTTCCCCATGAGGATGGTGTTCTTTTGGTGATGTGCTCTGGTTTTTTTGTGCTAAACATATCTTTTGGTATTATGGCCAAAAAGGTTTGGCACATCAGTCCATAACACATTATTCCACATGGTTTTGGGAGATTGGATGTATGTTTAATTAAAAAAGGCTTTAGTCTTGCCACCCTACCCCATAGCCCAGAGATATGAAGAATTCAGGAGATTGTCACATGTAGGGAGCAACCAGGACTTGCCAGAAATTGCTGTAATTCTTTTAATGTTGCTGTAGGCCTCTTGGCAGCCTCCCTGACCAGTTTTCTCCTCATCTTCTCATCAAATTTAGAGGGACATCCTGTTCTTAGTAGTGTCACGGTCATGCCATATTTTCTCCACTTGTTGATTATTGTCTTTATACTGTTCCATGGTATGTCCAATGCCTCGGAATTTTTTTGTAACCCTCTCCTGGTTGATATTTTTCAACAATGAGATCCCGTACCTGCTTTTTGTGGCCCATGGCTTTTCCAGTTGGATGTTACCTAGAAAATATCAGAAAAATCCTATAGGAACAGCTGTACTATATTTGGGGGTAATCAGTCACTTTAATTGATGGCAGGTGTACTCTAATTAAGATTTAACATGAGTTTGAATGTGATTGGTTGATTCTGAACACAGTTATAAAAGGGTGTGCACACTTATGCAAGCTGTGTATTGGACGTTATTTGTTTTTCTATTTCTTTCCCCTAAAAAACATTTTTGTGTTTCTCAATTGATATTTATATGTTGGAATTTCATAATAAAGGTGATAAAGGTTCTGACATGATTTAACTTGGTTTAAATATATATATATATATATATATATATATATCACAGAAACCTGTCATTTTAACAGGCGTGTGTAGACTTCATATCCACTCTAGGAATACGTAGCAAAATATTTTGGAAGACAGTTGGAAGGTTGTGCAGACCAAACCGTAGGTGCGATAGAGGTGAAACTTGGCCATTATGTAGTACTCCTTTCCTGTACTCATACAAGAGGGATGACCATAATCAGCCTGATAGACAAACTATAGCAGTTTTAGCTCATATCGTGAGAACCATGATGCCTAGAGACAAAATTAGTCTTCACAAAATTGGTGTCAAATGGCTCAGGAGAATTTGTCCCTCACTTATTGTACAAAAAATGCAGAGGTTTATGAACAATATGACTATAATATGTCTGCTAATCAATTCTAATGTGGAGGACCCCAATTTACTTAAACAGCTGTCACTCGTGATTATGTTCAGCTCAAAAAACTCTTAAAAATCTGTCCTTTTGTGTAATTTGTGTTGGGATTGAACAATGTGCGCTTAGTCTACTTTTAGTTTCTCCTCCAAAATGGATTTTGGAGGGAAATGTATGATATACTGACATACTCCACCTCATTCATGTTCATCACACCTGCCATTCTATTTCTTCTCAATTACTGCTTATTATGTGTCATTTTTTTTGGCTGAAAAATACCAGCACAAATGGAAATCTAGTATGTGTTTCACTTTGTGTACCTGACACGCATATCTATAGTCTGGGCTAAAAATAAATCAGCCCCAGCCTTCATTAATCTTCATTCCTTTATGTGCATTTATACTTGTTGACCATTAGTGGTGCTGTTGCGCTTGGTTCCACAAAAATCCAAAATAATCCACTTTAAGACATTTATTAACAACAAATAATCTGACGTGGATGCCAAAACTGACCTTATATTAATCTGTCTAGATCCCTACTAGTCCATTTTATACCAGCCACCCTTGCTTGACTCAATTCAGACTTATTTGCCCCACAAAAACACGACAGATGACTGTGTGTGTATTGTGTGTTGGGCAGACGTGGACGAGTGTGAGCAGGACAAATGTGAGGGCGCGTGTGTAAACACAGTGGGCAGCTACTCTTGTCACTGCGATGGACGCGGGAGGCTGAAGCTGGCAGAGGACGGGCGCTCCTGTGAGAAAATCCCTGAATGTCTCGGGCTCTACGACTACAAGTACGGGGAGATACTCTACCTGGGAGAGCAGTTCACAGGCCAGCCTATGATCTACCTGCACTTTCGATTTCCAGACAGCAGAAAGTGAGTGATTGCTTTGCTCTAGAAGTGCACCATGACATGTTTGCTGAAAAAAGTATTCCTTTAGAAGGAATAACAACTTCTTTGAAATGTTGTTCTCAGCAACAGGTTTGCTGCTGAGTTTGACTTCCGGACGTTCGATCCAGAAGGTGTAATGTTGTACGCTGAATCATTGGATGACTCGTGGTTCATGCTGGGATTGAGGAGTGGCCGCATTGAGGTTCAGTTCAAGAACCAGCACTCTGTTAAGGTCACCAGTGGAGGCAAAGCCATCAATGATGGTCAATGGCATGTGGTGAGTGTTTATATAGGCTCCAGCAGTGGTTACCTTATTGTTCCAAACCCAAATGCAACATATCTGATGAAGGCAGGTGCACAGACGGTGAGGATAAATAGGTATTCAGACACTTTGGTTTTTGTTATTTAATAATTACTTAGTTCCCTGGTGGTCTAGCGGCTAATGACGCCATGATTCCCCGGCAGAGACCCCAGCCACTGTGGGTTGCACTCACTGCCGGTCCCAAGCCCAGATAAAATGGGAGGGTTACGTCAGGAAGGGCATCCTGCATAAAACCTGTGCCGAATCAAATATGTGAACCACTGTAGCGACCCCTAAAGGGAGCAGACGAAAGAACAACAACAACAGCAATTACATCTGTGAGATGTTACCAGAGCCCTCATGATGGACTCACAATTTCTAAATCAGAAACCAGTCAAAGAATAATTTTGACTGGTTTATGTCTGGAACTTGACTTGTTTAGTGGTGAGTGGTGCTTGAAAGTTTGAGAACCCATAAGAATTTTTAAGAATTTTCTATATTTCTGCATCAATATGATCTAAATAATACCCAAAAGTAGATAAAGAGAAAAAATAGGAAACCAGAGTACCGGGAGGAAATCCCGGAAGCATGGGGAGAACATGCAAACTCTGCACACACAGGGCCTTGGCAGGAATCAACCCCTCAACCCTGGATGTGTGAGGCAAACGCGCTAACCGTTAAGCCACCGTGTGAACTCCTTTGCTTTCAGTAAAGCAAAAACTGCAACTAAACATTTCTGATAACTGTTGATAAGTCCTGCACATCGGCTTGGAGGAAATTTTTTAATTAACAGCTTCAACTCTGGGATGTTGGTGGGTTTCCTCACATGAACTGCTTGCTTCAGGTCCTTCCTCAACATTTCTATTGGATTAAGGTCAGGACTTTGTCTTTATTCTTCTTTAACCATTTTTTGGTAGAATGATTTGTGTGCTGAGGATCGTTGTCTTGCTGCATGTCCCACTTTCTTTTGAGATTCAGTTCATGGACAGATATCAGGATATTTTCCTTTAGAATTCACTGGTATAATTCAAAATTCATTGTTCCATCAGTGATGGAAAGTAGTCCAGGCCCAGATGCAAAAAAACGGGCCCAAACCATGATACTGACATCACCATGTTTCCCAGATGGGATAAGGTTCTTATGCGGGAATGCAGTGTTTTCCTTTCTCCAAACATAACGCTTCTCATTTAAACCAAAATGTTCTATTTTGGTCTCATCCATCCACAAAATATTGTTCCAGTAGCCTTCTGGCTTGTCCACATGATTGTTAGAAAACTGCAGAAGGGCAGCAGTGTTATTTTTGGAGAGCAGTGGTTTTCTCCTTGGAACTCTGCCATGCACACCATTGTTGTTCAGTGTTCTCCTGATGGTGGACTCGTGAACATTAACATTAGCCAATGTGAGAGAGGCCTTCAGTTACTTAGAAGTTACCCTGGGTTCCTTTGTGACCTCGTCAACTATTACACTTTTTGCTCTTGGAGTAATCTTTGCTGGTAGATTACTCCTGGGGAGGGAACAAAGGTCTTGAATTTCCTCCATTTGTATGCAGTCTGTCTGACTGTGCATTGGTGGAGTCCAAACTCTTAAGAGATGTTTTTGTAACCTTTTCCAGCCTGATAAGCTTCAACAACTCTCTTTCTGAGGTCCTCAGAAATCTTCATGTTTTGTTCACTTCCACAAAAATTCTTTGGTAGAACGAGTTGTGTGTTTAGGGTCGTTATCTTGCTGCATGACCCACTTTCTCTTGAGATTCAGTTCATGGACGGATGTCCTGACATTTCCCTTTTAGAATTTGCTGATATAATTAAGAATTCATCGTTCCCTCAGTGATGCCAAGTCGTCCTGGCCCAGACGTAGCGAAACAATGTAATATTATACAGTGATCCGAATGCCCCCCCCCCCCCCCCCCCCATCAATTAAAACCAATTAAAATTTCAAAACATATCTTTTATTTATGCTGATGTATACATATATTTTTACTTGGCACAAAGTCAAAAGAAATTATCTGTGTAAATTTGAGGTGGATATATGCACAGAACATACATTAAATAACAAAACCAGAAATGTCTGAATAAACCCCCCCACCCCGTATGGAATATGGGTCTGATGTGTTTGAGTTGGGACTGAAAGGCAGAAAGTGTGTGTGGTCTTGTTGGCAATGCATATACAATGGATATAAAAATTCTACACACCCCTGTTAAAATGGGAGTGGGGGTTTTATGTAAATAAATGAAACCAAGATATGTCAGAACTTTTTCCATCCTCAGTGTGAAATTATAATGAAATTACAAGTGGAAAAACTCGCTTCCCTTTTTTAGGGGGAAAAAAGGAAGACAAATAAACTTACAGTAACCTTGTTGCATAAGTGTGCACACCCCTAAACTAATACTTTTGTTGAAGCACCTTTTGATTTTATTATTATTCAGAGTCTCAGCGTGGTACATCTTGACTTGGCAAAATTTTCCCACTCTTTCTTGCAAAAACATTCTAGATCTGTCAGATTGTAAGGGCATCACAACGTGTTTCAGGTCACCCTGCAGATCTTTAGTTGGATTCAGGTCTGGGCTCAGGCGAGGACATTCAAAAACATGGATCTTCTTTTGGTTAAACCGTTCCTTTGTTGATTTGGATGTGTACTTTGGGTCATTGTCGTGCTGAAAGGTGGAACTCCTTTTCATCTTCAGCTTACTAGCAGATACCTGAAGGTTTTGCACTAAAATCGACTGGTATTTGTAGCTATTCATGATTCCCTCCACCCTGATAAAAGCCCCTGTTCTGACTGAAGAAAACAGCCCTAAATCCTAATGCTGCCACCACCATGCTTCACTGTGAGTATGGTGATCTTTTGGTGTGTTGTTTTGGGGGTTTTTTTGCTTTTTTTTTTTTTTTTTTTTTGCACCAAACATACCTTTTTGAATTTGGAATCATTATACCTTTTGGAATTGGTCTCATCAGACCATAACACATTTTGCCACATCATTTTGGGTGGTTTAGTTGAGCTTGGCTATTTTGTTTTGTGAGAAAGGACCTCCCTCTAGCCACCCTACCCCATAGCCCAGACATGTGAAGAATGAGAAATTATCACATACAGAGAGTAAATCAGTACTCAGTTATTCCTGCAGCTCTTTAATGTTGCTGTAGGTCTCTTGGCAGCCTCCCTGGTAAGTTTTGGAGGGATGTCCTGTTTTTGGTTATGTCAATGTGGTGCTCCATTTTCTCTATTTGTTGAACACCTTTACGGTGTTCCATGGTATATCTAATTTTTGGGAAAATAAATGATATCCCTCTCCGAGTCAATTCCTTTCAATAAGTGAGATACCGTACAGGCTTTGTCAGCTCTTTGCAGACCATGGCTTCAGCAGTCAGATGAAACCAAGAAGATGTGAAGATCTTTATTTGGGGTTAATCAGAATAATTACTGATAATTACTGTTGAAAATGAGATTGAATGTGATTGGTTTATTTATTTATTTATTTTA
>NC_030441.2:7757685-7807569 GCF_001660625.3 Ictalurus punctatus
GCACAAAGCTCAGTTCAATTTTTATTTGTATAGCGCTTTGAACAATGGACATTGCCCCAACGCAGCTTTACAGAAATGTATAACTTCAGGATATAGATTTTGAATGTATGAATTTATCCTTAATGAGCAGCCAGAGGCAACAGTGGTGAGGAAAATCTCCCTGAGATGATGAAAGGAAGAAACCTTGAGAGGAACCAGACTCAAAAGGGAACCCGTCCTCATCTGGGTGCGACTCCCTTCTATAAATGTGCAAATACTACATGCTTAAATAGTGTAGATGTGTGACCAGGAAATTCATTACAGTTTTTACATGAAGTTTGTTTTGTTGAACTTCTCCACTGTTCACTGATGGAGACTTTAGAGCAAAACGGTTTGTGGTAATTGCAGTGCTAAAGCTATATTAGCAACTGTAGTCCTGGCTATCATAGCATAACTGTTCATATGAGTTGAGGTCCAAAGCGATCTTATGGGTTTTAAGTGATACCCTCATCAGTAATCTCGGTGGTCTTTAGGCTGCACCATGTGGGGTCATCCTCAGCAGCATGTGACTTCTAACTGATGATAACTCCAACCAGAAGTAGGGCAACAGGATGGATCAGGCAGGTCTGGAGAGCAGAAGGGGTCAGGATGACGCAAAGTGAGCTCCACGAAGACATGATTTGCCAAGGTTGGAGTTGAAGAACTCGATTTTCCTGCATATAGAGCCTTGACCTCAACCCCACTGAACACCTTTGGGACGAACTGCAACGCCCCAGGCCTCCTCACCCAACATTAGTGCCTGACCTCACTAATGCTCTTGTGGCTGATTGAGCACAAATCATCCCCACAGCCGCACTCCAAAATCTAGTGGAAAGCCTTCCCAGAAGACGAGGTTCTTATAACAGCACAAGGGGGACTAAATCTGAGATGAGATATTCAAAAAGCACATATTAGTGTGATGGTTAGGTGTCCACATACTTTGAGTAATATAGTGTATATTCTGTATATTCAGTCTTGAAGTGAAAACACTGTAGGGTTCAATTCTGGTTGCATAGCTACATATTTTATACATTGTCAGAAGTTGACAGCTTACAAGTTAAGTGTGTTTCAGGTAAATAGTTTTTCTGTTCTCAGACCAGGCAAACGTTGAAATTATTCACCACACATTAGGTTGATAAATGCAGGATTATTCTTTTAATGTCTTCCACTAGCAGTATCCAGTTGACTAGGTTTCTAGTTAGAATCCTATAAGCCATGCAGACACCACATTAATAAGTGTAGGTTTGAATAATGTATGAAGTGTTACGTGAGGATCTGAATCATCTGGCCTTTATCAGTTTCCAGTATTAAAATGGACGATATCGTGGAATAATCTCTCGCTCTTTTTTTCTCTCTCTCTCTCTCTCTCTCTCTTTAGATCTCCCCCTGTCCTCCATGCCGGTCTCAGCCTACTACCACGGCTGCATGGAGATCCGTGTGAATAAGCAGCTGCTCGACTTTGATGAAGCCGTTAGCAAGCACAACAGCATCAACTCTCACTCGTGTCCCCCAGTGTCCCCTCCAGAGAGCACCTCATACCACTAATCAGGATGTGAAGTCTGTGATGATGTGTAAATACGTTAGAGAATGTACTGAGAGAGAGAGAGAAAGATTGACAGGGTGAGACACAGGCTTGTGGTATTAGTTAGGGATTTTCCTATACCTCCACTAAAGCACATGAACCATTGAGTATCCTGTTACAAACACTGTTTTACTGAAACTACAGAAGGCATTATATTTGTGTCCTTTTTTTTATTTACTTTATTGTAAACACGTAGTTTATGGAGGAGAGCTTTGATTGGTTTTAAAACATGTACTCAAATTGCATTCAGTAAGATTTATGAGAATGAGCTACTAGGCTCGTGTTGTTTTTTATTTCACACTTGAAGATGTACTTGTCATAGGACTAATATGTTTTCCCGGTTCATTTTTTTAAATTTTTTTTTTAAAGCTTTTACGATTTTTAGGATTTAAAATAGAGAGGTTGTTTAAATGTAATTTAAAAAATGGCAGTAGATCAACTATTAATTAGTAAAAAAAAAAAAAAAAAAGTTGAATGTCTTTTATTTGCACTCTGGGTAATGAGGAAACATCTGTACACCATCCTGCACCACAGAATGACTACTTTTGTCATGGTAGATTTAAGGAATAAAACACAATGGGGCATGCTGTTATAGGAAAACAATCAACAAAGGGTTGGTGTGATGCAGCCCGACAACAATCGGGAGTTACTGTTACCACCCCAAAGTTGAATATTTCCAATATGAGCCCATTCTGAAGTGTTTTATTCCTCCTATAGTACAGAAATTTACCAAAGCAAACAATTGGACAGTTTTTGGAATTGGGTCAAGATCACAGCAAGGTCAAATGTCTAGACTTGGTGGTGGATGCATCCCAGTTGACACCATTGGTGTTGAATTCTACTTGTTTGTTCATTAAAGCTCAACATGTTATACTTTTCTTATCTATTTATAGTAAGATTTAATGCTAACGAGGTGGTAACAACGCTAACAAGTTTGTTCCTTTTATCACTTACTTTATAGCAGCTATAAACAATTGTTCCCTCACCAGCCTCTCCTATTTCTCTCTCTTGGCCGTTTTTAAGACAAAAATCCATCCATTCATTTTCTATACTGCTTATCCTACAGGGTCGTGGGAAACCTGGGGCCTATCCCAGGGAGCATGGGGCACAAGGTGGGGTACACCCTGGACAGGGTGCCAATCCATCGCAGGGCACACAATCACATACACACTCACATTCATACACGACACTTTGGACATGCATGTCTTTGGACTTGGGGAGGAAACCCCCGCAGCACAGGGAGAACACGCAAACTCTGCACACACAGCCGTGGAGGGAATCGAACCTCCAACCCTGGAGGTGTGAGGCAAACGTGCTAACCACTAAGCTTCCGGGCACCCTTAAGACAAAAATGCAATGTTACAGAGAAACCACAAAGCCTCTGTCTGAAAATTCCAGAAATGTTAAATAAGCATCAAACAGAAAACGTCAACATTTCAACAATTACATACCTTCTTAAATCTGTTTACTTAGACGTCCGGCATTCAAGACCCAGTGTAAGCTGTTATTACTGAAACCTATTAAAACGTGTAGACATGGCTGCAGAATAAATCCTTAAAATGTGCATTAATATAAACCTATAATATGATCGTGTGCAATTACTTCTTTGTCATAGGCCGTTATTACCGTTAGGCCAGACAGCATCACTGGGTTTCTTAGCATGTGCACATGTAATCTGACCTAGATCCAAAAGAAGCAGTGGGGAAATGAGGGGGGAAACAGATATTCTGGAAACAGCTGCAGGGATAAGATCGAACAGCAACAGCATTTCCGGGGAGAAGAAAAAAAAAAAACAGAAAATGGGATGCAAGAAGGCAGGTGACAGATGGATGAGGAAACAAAATGAAGGATTCCGGCAGTTTTTCAAATGTGGTCACTTTATTTAGGCTCATGTGTTAGAATTGTTTTTATTTAACATGGACACGATGTGAATTCATTTACAGTACCTCGGTTTTGCTGTATTTATTTTAAACAGCAGCGTGGTAATGAAGGTGAACCGCGTCGAATAAACGAAGCTTTCTATCTATAATATAAGAACCGTTTACATTTAGATAATAAATAATGAATTAACTAATGTTTAGTTAGTAAATCATGGTGTCACTTGTATGACGAACATGCATTCTCGAATGCTCTTCCAGCAGTTTCTGTAGTCAGGACCAAGCTTGTGATGCGAAAAAGATATCTGTAGAATCTGCTGGTTCTTACCTAGTAGGTTTATCAACTTTGCTATGTAGTTTTAGATGATGCGACTCCACCCAGGCAGAGATAACAAATGTCCAGTATCTTCTATGAGACTTAAGATGTTGGTGGAGGAAAAGAGAAGTAAAGACATGTTTCACAGCTTTTTATGCAGTGGTAAGAGAAGCTTCGAGAGCTGATCACTGTGATTTTGTGGATAAGCAGAAAAAGAGTGGACCGAGAACTGCCTCCTGGGGAACTCCTGTAGTAATGCTGAGGTGATGATCTCTCTAGGCTTCACATTAGGATCTATCCTATAGATATAAAAACCAGACCAGAACACAGCTCTTGATGCACAAGCCAGCAAGATTGGAGATACTTATCTGGTGATTCGCAGTGTCAAAGAAAGATCAGGACTGGGGAAAAGGGCTTATTGGGCTCTGGCTTATTGTATAGCGCTTGAGAGGAGCACATTTTCTGTAGAATGGCCTGGAAATCAGACTAAGCTATACAGATCTTTATTGAAAAGGGTTTAAACTATGTTTTTCATGCTTGTTCAATGAACCATAAATAATTATTACACATGCACCTGTGGAACAGTCCTTAAGACACGAACAGTTTACAGGTGGAAGGTGATTAAGGTCACAGTTACAAGTTAGGACACTAAAGAGACCTTTCTACTGACTCTGAAAAACACCAGAAGAAAGATGCCTAGGGTTCCTGCTCACCTGCGTGAACATGCTGTAGACCTGCTGCAGGGAGGCATGAGGACTGCAGATGTGTCCAGAGCAATAATCTGCAATGTCTGTAATGTAAGACGCCTAAGACAGCGCTACAGGGAGACAGGAAGGACAGCTGATCGTCCTCGCAGTGGAAAATTACATGTGACCGTGTGTCCCCTCAGACGCGATGGAGAACTTGCAGATGTCTTGGTGGAAGAGTGGAGGAACGTCTCACAGCAAGAACTGACAAATCTGCTGCTGTCCATGAGGATGAGATGTACTGTAGTACTTAAAGCAGCTGGAGGACACCACATACTGACTGTTACTTTTAATATTGAACCCCCCTCCCCTTTGTTCAGGGACTCATTACTCCATTTCTGTTCATCAAACGTCTGTGAAACTGTTCGGTTTATGTCTCAGTTGTTGAATCTTTTTATGTTAATGCAAATATGTACACGTTAAGACATTTGCTGAAATAAAAGCAGTTGAAAGTGAGAGGACGTTTCTTTTTTTGCTGTGGTTAGTTGTGTTAGAACAGTTTATTCCTGGGTTTTAAATAACCTACATTACAAAAACAATTCATAAAGTATTTAATATAGGTCTAGTGAACAGATGCTGCAACACAGAATATCCTCTATTGCCTTTACAATTGCACCACATAGGGTACATAGGGGAATTAATAATGTTTTTGTGGAGTCTTATATGTCAAACCAGTGTGTTGTCCAGTCAAAGTCAAGTCTCGAGTTTAAATTGGGTTACCCTCACAGTCAAATCGAACCGATTTCCCTAAGCTGCTACTCACGTTTGGTTCCTGGAATGGAGTCATGGGGTGGTGATGGAGGAACGGCAATGGGGAGACTCTTTAATTAAACTAAGTCTAATTTAAGTCCAAGTGTAGCCATATGTACAAAAAAGACATCCTACTTAATACACGTTAATATTTACTGTAGGTGTTTTCTCAAAAACAATACATTGCTCATCACTGCTACATACTACCATACCAAATAGCATGTCAAAAGAGTGGCATACATTCAGCATCACCCTTGTAGCTGTGCTTATAGGTCATTTTATCAGCCCCCCTCTATAGAAAGTGACCACCATAAGACTACAACTATACAGATGTTGTTTGGGTGGGGGACCATTCTCTCCCCTTGATGTAGTGGACCATGTCACCGTCAGTTTAATGCTTGGTGAACAGATCCGAAGGAAGACGCCAAACATAGAGCGATCCTAACTACCCCATGAACGATACAAAAAAAGACTAACAGTCCTGGCCAAATTAAGGTTACCAGGACTCAACCCTGATGCCAGGCCTTGAAATGGTGTCCTCAGGTGAGTATCTGTGACCAGCCCATTCATAGGCTATATCTGAGCCTGAAATGGCAACATGGAGCCATTTTTTGGACTGACCTCCTGCCTGCAGGAATGTGACGGACTAGACTCTTGGAAACAGGGATCAATGGAAACAGGGACCAACATTTATACAGATGTTGTTTGGGTGGGGAACTATTCTTTCACCTTGTTGTAGTGGAGGGACTTGTGCACGTTGGGGAACCTCAGATCTACCATGTCATGAGTTTAATGCTTGGTGAACAGATCTGAAAGGAGAGGTCAAACAAAGTACAATCCTAACTACCTCCATGAACAATACAAAAACAGGCTATTCTGGCCGGATTAGGGTTACCGGGACTCAACCCTGAAGCCAGGCCTCAAAGTAGTGTCTCACAGGTGGGTGTCTGGTGACCAGGTCTCTCATGTAACTTGGGGGTCAAAGGCAATGCCAGTTGCCAGCACTGATGTTACAGATTAGACTCTAGGAATGGAAACTGGGACAGATATTTTAACAGTTCCTGAGACACATGTTCCAGCACACACACTTCTTCCATGCCGGTGTCACTACTCTGCTAAGAATGATCTGAAATAATATCTCCTCAGAATTGAGCTCATGAACGAGGAGGTAGCTGACAACTGGTGTACACACTAATTGACTGTACACTGTACACTTACTTGATAAAAGGCTAATGGGTGTTATATATATATATGTATATATATATATATATATATATATATATATATATATATATATATATATATATATATATATGGGGTGCATGGTGGATTAGTGGGGCTTAGTGGGTTGGGGGTTTGATTCCTGCCGCTGCCCTGTGTGTGTGGAGTTTGCATGTTCTCCCCGTGCTGCGGGGGTTTCCTCCGGGTACTCCAGTTTCCTCCCCCAGTCCAAAGACATGCATGGTAGGCTGATTGGCATGTCCAAAGTGTCCGTAGTGTATGAATGAGTGTGTGAATGTGTATGTGAGTGTGCCCTGTGATGGATTGGCACCCTGTCCAGGGTGTACCCCGCCTTGTACCCGATGCTCCCTGGGATAGGCTCCAGGTTTCCCCGTAACCCTGAAGGAAGGATAAGCGGTATAGAAGATGGATGGATGGATATATTTATATATAAATAAAATATATAATAAAGCGCCTACTGCTTAGCATACTAATCCCAACACACACTGGTGTTCTGGTGTAATGCGGTGTGTATCCGAGGTGAACAGAGATCCTGAACTACATGGATGAGATGAGAAGGGAAAAAATCTGCATTGAGGATAGGACCTCCCTGCGCGTGCAGCAAACTTTCAACCAATCAGAATGCAGTCCTCACATGCGCGAGAGAGAGAGAGAGAGAGAGAGAGAGAGAGAGAGACTGACTGACTGACTGTGTGTATGTGTGTATATGCAGGAGAGAGTGGGGAGGTTTGGCTGATAGGGATTGCTGTTGAGTTGGTATTTTGGCTGAGCTGAATGTAGAGTGAACACTTTGAGCGTCCACACACACACACACACACACACACACACACACAGAAGCTTCCCGAGCTTGACGCAGAGCCTGAGCCATGCCTCTGACCCCTGGAGAGCTTCTGTCGGGCTCCATGTTAATCCTGCTGTTGGTCGCCAGCTCCTCCGAGTGTAAGTAAACAACCGCGGCATTACACGACTCCGAGCCGGGGTTGGTGTCGGTGTTCATGTAACCTGCAGCCTGGTGCTAACGTTAAGCGTTGTGAAGGACACACAGCTCAGCTAACTTCACCTCTCAGCTTACAGACTGTTCACTCTCACGGTCTTAGTTACGACTCTGCTCGGTGTTTAATGCTCGGTGTTTCCTCTGTTTCACAGTGTCCTTGTCGCCTGAGGAAGCTAGCCAGTTTTTAAGGAGACACCGGAGAGCCAACCAGGTTTTTGAGGAAACCAAACAAGGGCATTTGGAGAGGGAGTGTGTGGAGGAGAGGTGCACCAAAGAGGAGGCGAGAGAAGTGTTCGAAAACGACCCAGAAACGGTACAACGGTTTTTCTTTTTAATGAATAACAACAATAATAATAAATAATAATAATAATAACAGCATTGTATATTTCTCGTCCTTGGGCGTTGATGACCTAGCACAGTTTAGAGCTGTGTGAGTTAAAGCGTCGTGATAAACCACTGTGGATCTGCTAGCCGTGTAGCTTCTTCGTAGGATTCGGACTCGATCCCCAAAACGAGTCGATTCCAAAAACGAGTCGAATCGATTCCATATCGTTTTTAAACGCGCACGGGTGAAGCAGGTTTAACAAAACGATTATAATAAAAGTAGGAGATGTGTAGCGCATTTGAGTTCATATTCCACTGTTTATTTCACAAGATAACCTTATCTGTACTGTCTTATTTTGTGGAATCGATTGTACAACTGAATCAGAGTCGACACTTAAAATTTCCTGATTGGAACCTACTTGATATGACAGCCTTGACATGCTGTTGAACCATAGGAGATTTGATTTGTAGCAGAGGGACACATCTAGCTGTATGTATCAACTTTCCATAACTCTGCAGAGCAATAGGTGAGGTTACCAAATGAAGAAGGCTGGAATCTGTATATGTCTTGAGCCTCATCACAACAAAGTCCTTAATATTTTCTGGTCCTCCACATTTCCCTATGCACCTAACATAGGCTCAGTATTCTGACTGTATAGGGAGTCCATCCATCCATTTTCTGTACCGCTGATCCTACACAGGATTGTAGGGAGCCTGGAGCCTATCCCAGGGAACTTGAGGGAACACCCTGGATGTTGGTCCAGCCCACTGCAGGGCACAATCTCACACACATTCACACACTACAGACAATTTTGGAAATGCAAATCAGCATGTCTTTGGAGCGGGAAACCTGAGGAAACCCCCGAAGCACGGGGACAACATGCAAACGCCGCGCACGAAGGGCGGAGCCGGGATGCGAACCCCTAAAAAAAAAAAAACGTCCTTACAGTCTTACTAGTCCTAGCACGTGTGATTTATGTAAATGCACATTTAATGCCTTTACAAGTTATAAATGGCCTCTTGCATCAAGAAAGCGTGGAAGTATTTGATTGTGTAAATGATTCTCCATCACCACTATTCTCTGCTCGCTTTGAGCCAATCAACAATGTGATAGGTGTGTAATACAGGAATCTTCATCTCAGCTTTATTCCTTCTGGGCTTCCTCATGTCTGATGTACTCTTCCCGACGGCACGTGAACAATACTATACCTGCTTTCATCCTGTGTGATGCTTAGTGCTATTAGACTGGGTATAGTTGTTTGGAGTTTTTTTTTTTTTGAGGGGAGAATAAAGGTGCCCAGGCAATTGAGTGTGAGTTATACACGAGGGATTAGAAATGAAATAAGGTGGATTGGTTAAATAGGGTGGTGGTCAACCTTAATGCTGTGAACCGTTGTGTGTGTGTGCAGGGATTAAATGCCCTGTGTGCTCATCGCTCATGGTGGAGATATCAGTGTATTATTCTGGGTGTAGTTGTGGAATCTGTATCTGACTCAGCAGAGCTCTGACTCTGCAGCTTTCAGACTGCAGCAGCTGTACAGTTGAATCCGTTACTCGGTAACCTGCAGCTGCTGGATGAAGCACACTTCATCTATCGTTATTGCCTTGTACACACACTCACTCTGTGCGGATGGTGGATCTGTGGACAATGGTGTCAGATTGATTGAACTCGATTGAACTGATCTCTGACTGCAGCACATGGAAAGACAAAGAAATAGATAGATCGAGTCACAGCAATGCATGTACAACCCTCGTTTCCAAAAAAAAGTTGGGCCGCTGTGTGAAATGTCAATAAAAACAGAATGGTTTTCAAATCTTTTAAACCCTATCTTTAATTGAACATTAAGAAGGAGAAAACATATCAAATGTTGAACCTGAGAAAACTGACATGCATGCTGTGTAACTGGCTTGTAAGTACTGTTCATGAGAACCAGGAATTTTTGGTCTTTAATCAGCTGTACAAACATGATGCTTCTGAATCTGTAGGTTATAAAACAGTTGATATTTAAAATATATGTTGGGGTGTATGTGTATATATATTATACTGTATGTACAGGTGCATCTCAAAAAAATTATAATATCCTGAATTTTTTTTTCTCCATAATTTACTTCAAAAAGTGGAACTTTTTTGAGATGCACCTGATGTACACTGATCAGCCACAACTTCAAAACCACTGACAGGTGAAGTGAGTACCATTGATTATCTCATTACAGTGGCACCTGTCAAGGGGTGGGAGATATATATAATTAGGAAGAAAGTGACCAGTTAGTTCTCGAAGACGATGTGTTAGAGGCAGGAAAAAGGGGTAAGCGTAAGGATCTGAGTGACTTTGACAAGGGTCGAATTGTGATAGCTAGACGTCTGGGTGAGAGCCTCTCCAAAATGGCAGGTTTTGTGGGGTGTTGCATTGGTTCGTACTTACCAAAAGTGGTCCAAGGAAGGACAACCAGTGAACCGGCGACAGGGTCATGGGCACTCAAGGCTCCGATCCCACAGAAGAGCTACTGTAGCACAGATTGCTGAAAAAGTTAATGCTGGCTATGATAGAAAGGTGTGAGAACACGCAGTGCATCACAGCTTGCTGCTGACTGGTCCGAGTGCCCATGCTGACCCCTGTTCACCAGAGAATGCACCTATAATGGGCATGCGAGCATCAGAACTGGGCCATGGAGCAATGGAAGAAGGTGGCCTGGTCTGATGAATCACGTGTTCTTTTACATCATGTCGATGGCCGGGTGTGTGTGTGTGTGTGTGTGTCATTTACTTGGTGAAGACATGGCACCAGGATGCACTATGGGAAGAAGGCAAGCTGGTGAAGGAAGTGTGATGCTCTGGGTAATGTTCTGCTGGGAAACTTTGGGTCCTGGCATTCATGTGGATGTTACTTTGGCACGTATCATCTACCTAAACATTGCTGCAGATCAAGTACACCTCTTCATGGCATTGATATTCCCTAATGTCAGTGGCCTCGTTCAGCAGGATAATTCTCCCTGACACACTGCAAAAACTGTTCAGGAATGGGTTTGAGGAACATGACAAAGAGTTCAAGGTGTTGACTCGCCTCCAAATTCCCCAGAACTCAATCCGATCAAGCGTCTGTGGGATGTGCTGGACATACAAGTCCAATCTGTAGAGGACCCACCTCACAACTTGCAGGACTTAAAGGATCTGCTGCTAAAGTCTTGGTGCCAGATACCACCGCACACCTTCAGACGTCTTGTGGAGTCACTGGGAAATACCTCAGAAGAGTCCTCCCATGGAAGACAGTTGTTCGGTTTGGCCACACCCCATACCTCTGCAGTGTGTACAGGTTACGTGGTTTGATCAGTTCCCAGAGACACATTTTACACACTGTTGCAGGTCTGGTTCCTCACGCAAACAAATGAAAAGATACTCAGTCCCAACATGTTGCGACAGGACAGCGAGATTAAACGCCAGTTCAGAGCGGATTAATTGCATCACATCTTCCTGTTCCAGTGTTGTTCAGAGTGTGGGAGTTACACCATACAACAATACATACTTACAATAGTTTCTCTAACAGGAAATATAGACCGGATTGCATTTATAGTACCCCAAACATGTCTTTATGAACAGTTTAAAGCAATTCAGGTATATTTTGTTTAAACGATTTTAAATATGCCTTTATAAGAATTCCTATTTCCTGTCCTTCACCATGCTGTGGATATGGAGTTTGGAAACGTCTTTGTCTTCCTGCTGTCCTGAATAACTAGTTGTCAATCTGTCACAGGTCATCACAGGAGGTTTATATATATATATATATATAATGTATATGTATGTATATATGTGTGTGTGTGTGTGTGTGTGTGTGTGTGTGTGTGTGTGTGTGTGTAAACCGAGAGTCTGTTTTCATGGTGTCTGATCTCCTACTATTCTTTTTCAGGACTATTTCTACCCCAAGTATTTGGGTAAGTTCTGAAATCTTAAACAAACCTCAAACAAGAGACATTCATCCACAATATACAGTTTAATCACGTTTCTGTTGGAAGGTGATAAAACATAACTGTCATTCTCCTGTGTCTTAAGGATGCCTGGATAAATTTGCAGACAAGAAGAAGGAAGACCTGGTCACCTGCGTCCACAGTGAGTGACTCCTGATTGTCTCAGTTTGTTCGTCTCACTCGCTCTCTTCTTTCTTGCTCGTATTTATAAATAGTTTAATAGGAATGCAGCGTCCTTTTTCTTCCTGCTGTCTGTTGCTAGAGCACTGCATTGCAGTAGTTTTGAAGGAGCAGGTAACGCATGTAGAGCGAATGTCCGTTCTGCAGCTCTGTAGTATTAGTAGTCGTGTGTGTGTGTGTGTGTGTGTGTGTGTGTGTGTGTGTGTGTGTGTGTGTGTGTGTGTGTGTGTGTGTGTGTGTGTGTGTGTTTGTTAGGTAATTGTGGATAACTCGATGTCCTGATGTTGCTTTTGGGTTGTGTGTGCGTATGCAAGCATGTGACGTGACGTGACGTGATGTGAGCTGGTAGCACTGATGCACTCTGGAGGCTCGTCCTTCACCACGAGCTTCCGCTGAATCAGAGGCAGCAATGTGCCAGTTTACAATCCTCTGCTCCTATTGGTCGATCCAGGAGCCCTGAGTCAGTAACTGTGATGCTGTGACTCTGCAGTGTGCTCGCTCTCTTCTCTCTCTCTTTCTCTCTCTTGCTCTTCTCTCTCTATCCTCTCTTTCTCTCTATCTCTCCTCTTGCTCTGTCCTCTCTCTCCTCTCTTTCTCTCCTTTCTCTCACTCTCTCTCTCTCTTTCTCTCTCTCTTCATTCTCTCTCTCCTCTGTCCTCTCTTTCTCTCTCTCTTCTCCATCTTTCTCCTCTCTTTCTCTCCCTCCTCTCTGTCCTCTCTTTCTCTCCTCTCTCTTCTCTATCTTTCTCCTCTCTGTCCTCTCTTTCTCTCTCCTCTCTCTTCTCTATCTTTCTCCTCTCTGTCCTTTCTTTCTCTCTCTCCTCACTCACTCTCTATCCTCTCTCTCTCTCTCTCTCTCTCCTCCTTTCCCCTCTCTCTCTATAACTTTCTCTCTTGCGCTCTTTCTCAGCTCTGCCCAGACATGTCTGGACTTAGAGAGCATGGAGAGTAGTGAGACTTTGCAGTGTCAGCAGTCAGATCAGAGACTACAACTTTGTGTGAAAGGAAACTGAAAGATGATATGAAGCCTTTCATAAACTAAGCTGTGAAGAACACATTGTGCTGAGAACTGTATGCTCCTGTTTGGTGATTAAATAACTTGTGAGAATTTAGACCCAGATTTGTGATTTGACACTGAATAACCAATCCAACATTCTCTCTCTCTCTCTCTCTCTCTCTCTCTCTCTCTCTCTCTCTCTCTCTCTCTCTGTGTTTTGTTTGCCTCTCAGACATTCCAGACCAGTGCTCCCCCAATCCTTGTCATCACATAGGGACAGTACGCTGTGAGGACAAAAAGGGCGAATTCCAGTGCCACTGCTTCACAGGGTGGACTGGCCTCAAGTGTGAGAAGGGTAAGACTCCTCAGTCATCAATTGAAACTACATACAGCAGCGTTCAGCATTAAATGACACCTGCCACCGGACATTTTACTGAAGGACATCGCTCCTTTTAGTTCTCATGTCCATTTTTTAATATGTCGAATCCCTTTAGAGAATTGTCTATTATTAGATGCAGGTGGATTGGGAGGGGGCCTGCTCTGTCCTCTTCTGCCTCTCTGACTTGGCATGACTGAGCATATTTCCTCTAGTCCTCTAAGATGTCCCACTTGCCCCTTCTCCTTGTGCGCAAGTCGTCACAGTGACCATGATCTTTGAAGTTCAAGCTGTAATAATGAAAAAAAAATGTATGTGCTCATTTGAATGGTGCCTTTCTCACACTCGAGCATGCTGCATACTATTTGTCAAAAAACAAAACAAAGGGTAAGAATGAAATAAGCAGAAAGAAAGGTCATGTATGTAGGTCATGAAAAACGTATGCCTTCAGCTGAGACTTAAAATAGTTCTTAGTGAAACAGTAACACTGTGTGTCAGAAAGCTCGCCATGGCTGCACTGTTCTGTGAAAGGTTCCTGTTCCATGATGTTCATCTGTTGTGCCGTTAAATCAGGACTAGGACGTACCAAACTACACTGATAACAATAACCCAGAGTTCCTGTGTGCTCTGTATGTAATAAATATGCAGCTCTTTGTATGCTGTTTGATTTCGATGAACCATTCGGCTCTGCAGTGGAATATTGTGATACAGGGCTGGATAATATGTCAAGATATTAATACATACATACATACATACATACATACAGTGCCTTCCACTAATATTGGCACCCTTTGTAAATATGAAAATTGTCTTTATTCTTTAAAGTTTTGATCTTTTGTTTAAAAAAAAAAATTCACAAAAATACTCTGCTCTCATGAATATCAAACGACTGCAAACACAACACAGGTTTAAAAAATGTATATCTTTTTAAATATACATGTGCATCTCAAAAAAATTGAATATCTTGTTAAAGTTAATTTCTTTCTGTAATTTAATTCAAAAAGTGGAACTTTCATATATTGTAGATTCATTACACATGAAGTGAAATATTTCAAGCCTTTTTTTTGTTTTAATCTCGATGATTACGGCTTACAGCTCATGGAAATCAAAAATCCAGTATCTCCAAATATTAGAATAAAGAATTTATAAAACAGAAATGTCGACCTTCTGAAAAGTATGTTAATTTATGCACTGATACTTCTGGTCAGGACTTTAATCCTTTTGCATGAATTGCTGCATCAATGCGGCGTGGCATTGAGGCGATCAGCCTGTGGCAACAATTATTGGTAGGTGTGCAACAGTTATTGGCACACTTTAGTCAATATTTTAGTCGATACTTTGTGCTACCTCCCTTTGCCAAGATAACAGCTCTGAGTCTTCTCCTATAACGCCTGATGAGGTTGGAGAATACATGGCGAGGGATCTGAGACCGTTCCTCCATACAGAATCTCTCCAGATCCTTCACATTTCGAGGTCCACACTGGTGGACTCTCCTCTTCAGTTCACCCCACAGGTTTTCTATGGGGTTCAGGTCAGGGGACTGGGATGGTCAGGGCAGGAGCTTGATTTTGTGGTCAGTAAACCATTTTTGTGTTGATTTTGATGTGTAATTTGGATCATTGTCCTGCTGGAAGATCCAATCACGGCCCATTTTAAGCTTTCTGGCAGAGACAGTCAGGTTTTCATTTAATATCTGTTGATATTAGGCCATGATGCCATGTATCCTAACAAAATGTCCAGGTCCTCTGGCAGAAAAACAGCCCCAAAACATTAAAGAGCCGTCATCATATTTAACCGTGGGCATGAGGAACTTTTCCATATGGCTACCTCTCTGTGTGTGACAAAACCACCTCTGTGTTTATTGCCAGAAAGCTCTATTTTGGTTTCATCTGACCGTAGAACCCGATCCCATTTGAAGTTCCAGTAGTGTCGGCACACTGAAGACGCTCGAGTTTGTTTCTGGATGAGAGTAGAGGCTTTTTTCTTGAAACTCTTCCAAACAGCTTGTGGTGATGTCGGTGACTTCAGATTGTAGTTTTGGAGACTTTCTGACCCCAAGACACAACTAACTTCTGCAGATCTCCAGCTGTGATACTTGGAGATTTTTTGCCCACTCGAACCGTCCTCTTCACAGTGCGTTGAGACGATATAGACACACGTCCAATTCCAGGTTGATTAATAACAGTTCCAGTTGACTGGAACGTCTTAATTATTGTCCTGATGGTGAAATGGGCGTTTTCAATGCTTGTGCTATTTTCTTATAGACACGCCCCATTTTGTGAAGCTCAACAACCTTTTGGTGCACATCACAGCTATATTCCTTGTTAATACCCATTTTTATGAACTAAGGGAATTTGGCCTGTGTGTTACCTCATATTTATACCCCTGTGAGACAGGAAGTCATGGTTGAGCAATTTCCTGTTTCTAGTCACCCAGGTGTACTAAAATTAAATGTAAAATATCAGTGGGAATGTACTTCAAATATATTTTTCTCATATGAATTCATAGGGGTGCCAATAATACCTATATTTAACAAAGATTTTTTTTTTATAAACCTGTGTTGTGTTTGCAATTGTTTGATATCCATGAAAGCAGAGTATTTTTGTGAATTTATTTTAAACAAAAGACCAAAAGAACAATAAAGACAGTTTTTCACAGCCTTCTTTGCTCATATTTATCAAGGGTGCTAATATCCAATATTAGTGTAGGGAACTGTATCTGGTCACGACACACTTTTCTGAGATGATTTTGATGCTTCTGCAACTCTGGCCAACTACTTAGTTACTCACACTTGTTGAGTGGATGTCAATTAGTCACACAGTCTTTCTTCAGTACCCTCCTTCCTGTCTGAAGTACACTATATGGTTAAAAGTGTGTGGTTATCTGACCATCACACCAATGTGCTCATTGAACATCCCTTTCCAAAGTCAGGGTAATTACTATGGAGTTGAATTCACCCCATAACAGCCTCCACTTTCTAGGAAGGCTTTCCAGTAGATTTTGGAGCGTAGCTGTGGGGATTTCTGTCCATTCAGCCACAAAGAGCATTAGTGAGCTCAGACACTGACGTGGGGCGAAGAGGACCGAGGTGCAGTCAGCATTCCAGTTGCTCACAAAGGTGTTCAGTGTGGTTGAGGTGAGGGCTCTGTGTGGGCCACTTGAGTTCTTCCACTCCAATCTTGGCAAACTGTGTCTTCATGGAGTTCACCTTCTCAGCTCACTGCACAGGGGCATTGTCATGCTGGAACAGGTTTGGCCCTCTTATTTCCAGTGAAGGGAAGACACTTATATGGGTGTGATGGTCATGGTGATGGTGTCCACAAAAGTTTGACCATATAGTGTATATATTAAGGGTATTTGAGGCATACAAATTAGTAACAAGAAGGACTAGACTTGTTGCCGGTGGAGGCATCCCCAATGACACAGTTATACCAGTGCATTAGTCATTTATTCTGAAATGCATCCGGTTATTGGCTGGATTCTTCTTGTGTAGCACTGGGTTTTCCCCTCATTATTAAATCACTTATGCATGTAAACCTACTAGGTAATTTTGTTAACTATCCGATTATTTTGCACATGCAAACATATTCATAGTCTCACACAGCAGCTCTGAGTCAGCTGTAGAAAAGAAGATAGTGAACAGATTACCTGCAGTGCACATATGCACTATGAGTCATTCACCTACCAGTGTGGAATGACAAGTAGATGAAAACAGGAGGGGGAAAAACTAGCTGGAGCTCAGCTGTGGAAAAGCCCGTCACTGCTGCAGTCATTTACGTCTTACAGTGGCATTAAAATCACCCTAGGAAGTTACTTTCTGCAGTTTGTGAGAGGAAAATGTGAGATGTTTTGCACCTCAATACTGAGCTACTGTGTCGTTTGAGTCGTTTTAGTCCAGCCCATTCAGTTGGTCCATGGTCCCGCCAATGTTTTCGTCATCGACTCATTTTGGTTCATTGTCTCCTTCTCTGATCGGCAGATGTAAATGAATGCAGTAAAGATAATGGGAACTGTGATCACGAGTGCAGTAATTCGGTGGGAAGTTACCACTGTTCCTGTCACCATGGTTACAGGCTATCCGGCCACCACCGCTGTCAGGGTAAGTCAGATTTCGTGAGTGTGAGATTTTTTATTTTTTTAAAAATGTATAACTTCTGGATTCTGATTGATCAGAAGGCGCTGATTAATTTGATGTAACAGCAGTTGCACATTAACAGGTTTTTGATTGGTTTTTTTTAATAAGTTTGACTGGGGTTCACAAACGTTTCATTAAATTTGTACGTGTGACTGAAATATACAAGCGATTTAAACTTGACGGCGTATAAATGTGCGGTAACTCTCACAAATTATATGATTCGAAGCCGATCAATCAAGGTTTACATTAGTTGGTCTTCTCATGCGTAAATCTACACACAGCTAGAAGCATGAATATGATACTTATTCACGAATAACAAATTTCTTGCGTAAATGCTCCTATGTTACGTGAATAAACACGACCTTACTTATGCTTGTATATCTGATGGTGAATGTAAATTATAGATCATTTTCTCCTCCTTCTGTTCCAGACATTGACGAGTGCACAGACGTTCCTGGTGTGTGTGGCACTGCGCAGTGCAGGAACCTTATAGGGTCCTACGAGTGCCTCTGTGACGTTGGCTACGTCTATAATAATGAGACCAAGACCTGCGAGGGTGTGTCAGATTTCTGTTGGCGTATTCATGCATTCTGTGTAAAGATACATTTAAAAACGTTACATCCCTATCAGAGAAAATCCATAGATGATGTAAACGAAGTCTCTACAGACCCTGGCAGTTACTGATGCATGAGCATCAGATATCACATGTTATGACATGCCAAACTAACCCACGATGGCACCATCTTCCAGGAAACATGCTGTAATAACAAGTGATTAGAATCCAAGTTATTTTTGCTGGCACCGGTCTAGAAGAACGTATTATGACTGAATGTCTTATTCATTTCAACACTCTTGTAAGCCAAACATGGTCATGATGCATGTACCCTGATAATGTCTACTGATCTTAATGTTCTGTGTTTAATGTTCTTATAATGTTCACACAGCATTTTTTGCTTTTAGCTTATTATATATAACGGAAAGCCAGGCCATCAAAGTGAATATTTCAGACAGCAGACATTTCTGTTTCACTTGTACACACATACTGCCAACTTGTTGTTGCTGTCTGGAGAGAAATGACTTACTCTGTTTGCTTCCTGTTTGGTAGACGTGGATGAATGTGAGTCACCTGTGTGTGAGGAGCAGTGTGTCAACACGCCCGGGAGTTTCCGTTGCTACTGTGACGGAAGACAGGCCAGGAAGCTCGGCCATGACCTGAGTAGCTGTGAGGTAATGAATAGGTTTGATTCACAATTTCTTTGACTGCTGTGCAGGTTTTACTCGTATATGAAGTAATACCTACACAATAATGACTACAGGATCCATTAAGAAAAATATACCGCCATGACTGTTGAGTGATTGACATCTGCATAATTGAATACATGTACTCTCTCACTTGACTGCTCACTTACTCTTATACATGTACACCCTTTAGCATATCGAGCCTTGTCTGGAATTGAACATGAATCGAAACGCTCGCTCTCTGTACCTGGGACGCATGTTCAGTGGAGTTCCTGTGGTCAAGCTACGCTTCAGACGCCTAGTTCAGACTGGGTGAGCTGCCACAGATAACCTTTTTTGTTATATTGTGTTAGCAGATTTATAATGATCATCTTGTGAGATAAGACATTGTCCAGGTCACAAACTAACAATGTAGCCAGAACTATACACTGCTGTGAAAAAGTATTTCTTCTTTTTTTTTGTGTATGTTTCATAACAAATAGTTTTAGATTTTCAAACAAAATGCATCAAACATGAAACAAAGGCAACCTGAGTAAACACACAATACCGTTTTTATTATTTTATTTTATTGACACAAAAAAAGTTGTTCCAAAACCACCCATGTGAAAAATTAGTTGCCCTTAAACTTACTTAAAATTTGGTAGCAGCAATAACTGCAACCAAACGCTTTCAATAACCGGAGATCAGTCTTTCACTTACTTCTAGGACTCAGACTTACTCCTGTGCTTTGGATCGTTGTCCTGCTGCACGATCCAGTTGAAGACCGGACGTTCTCCTTTAGGATTTTCTGGTAGAGAGCAGAATTCATGTTTCCCTCAATTATTACAAATTGCCCAGTCCCTGAAGCAGCAAAGCATCCCCACACCATCACACTTCCTCCACCATGCTTGACCGTAGATATGATGTTCTTTTTGTGGAATTCTGTGTTTGATTTACGGCAGATGTAACGGGACTCCTGTTTTCCAAACAGTTCCACTTTCAACTCATCAGTCCACAGAACATTCTCCCAAAAGGTTTGAGGATCATCAAGGTGTGTTTTGATTAAATTCAGATGAGTCTTAATGTTCTTCAGGGTTAGCAGTGGTTTTCACCTCACCACTCTTCCATGGATGCCATTTTTGCCCGGTGTCTTTCTGATAGTGGAGTCATGAACAGTGACCTTTATTGATGCAAGAGAGGCCTGTAGGTCCTTTGATGTTGTCCTTGGCTCTTTTGTGACTTGCTGGATGAGTCGTTGCTGTGCTCTTGGAGGAATTTTAGAAGGTGGGCCACTTCTGGGAAGGTTCACTAGTGTGCCGAGTTTTTTCCATTTGGAGATAAAGTCTCTCTCTGTGTATCTTTGGAGTCCCAGAGACATTGAAATACATCAGTCTGGAAAGGTTTACAATCAATCACAGCAATCACCTTCTTCATCATAATTTCTGGAATTTCTTTCAACTTTGGCACTGTGTGTTACCGAGTAAGACCTTTTAACCAACTTCATGCTGTTGTAAAAGTTCTGTTTAAGTGTTGATGTGATTGAACAGGGTTTGCAGTGATCAGGTCTGCTTGTGTCTAGTCCAGCTGAACCCCATTGTGAATGCAGCTTCATAGATTTGGGGAATTAGTAACTACGGGGGCAAATACATTTTCACACAGCACCAGTTGGTATTGGATAACTCTTTTGCTTCAATAAATAACTAACATTTAAAAATTGTATTTTGTGTTTACTCAGGTTGCCTTTGTTTTTATCTTCGATTTTGTTTTGATTTCTGAAACAATTTCATATGAGAGATACACAAACAGAAGAAATACTTTTTCCTTTTGATCTGTTATTACACTAGTTTGCCTACTTATTTAGTATTCACTCGCTGTTCCCACCCAGCTTCACAGCAGAGTTTGACCTGAGGACATATGACTCTGAAGGAGTTATCTTCTTCGCTGGTGGTCACTTAAACAGCTCCTGGATCGTACTGGCAATCCACAATGGGAAACTGGAGCTGCAGCTGAAATACGGAGCTGTGAGCCGGGTGACCAGCAGCGGCCCTTTGGTTAATGATGGGCAGTGGCACAAGGTGAGCAAACACTGAGGGCTCTGTCGGTCTTTTCTGAGTAAGCCATGATGTATATTAATGTTTATAGGCCGACCGATAGTGGATGTTTCTGATACCGATAACTGAGTAGGGCAGTACCTGCCGAAAACCGATTACTCAATCTGTACTTTTTAAAATTGATACTGAATGAAAACATAACACTCAAAGTAAAGTATTGCTGAATTTTATTAGCACTGACCAAGAAAATTTACTGTACTTTTTAAAAAATTAAATACATATTAAAGTATATAAAAGATATCTATCCAAACTGAACCAAAAAGTAACACTCCAAATAAAAATTAAGATATCCAAAATTAATCAAAAACACTTCAAATAACACAACAAAATTACTCAGTGATAGTTTTTATTTCGCCTCTAGAGACCGCTCTCATAACAGATGCAACCGGGGAAAACTATCGATGTGGATTTTTGACAATAACCGATAGTTCCAGCATTCTGTCGTCTGTGCTGTTTAATCAGCAAGACCCATCACTCGGTCGACCTCTAATAAGGAAACGTCTTCTATGGGATATATGCAAACCTCAATACTAGCCATGTTTTCCTTCAGTACGTTTTAATCCTATGGGTAGTGTATATCATCAATAGCACGTGGCTATACTATGATTTACATCAACCATTCTGCACTTTGTGCTCAAAACACTTAGATGCTTAATATTGCTCAAATTTGACTCTCTCCAACTGGCTGCCAGATCTCAGTCGAAGAACAGGGCCGAAGCCTTGTGATAAAGATTGACAGGGAGGCAGTGATGAAGATTGCAGTGAACGGAGATCTTTTTACTCTGAAGAAAGGCATACATGAGCTCAACCTAACTGTGGGAGGAGTTCCCTTCAAAGAGGATGGACTGCTTAATAAGGTAAGGGTGAAGTTAGGCAGTTATTCTTCTCTTAATCTGTTCGTTATATTTTGGCTTTGCTATTTCTCAGTGGACATATTTCACATGGATGTGCTATTATGATTTACATGAAATTATTTTCAGACAGCTTTGAAAAAGGCACAAAGGCGTAAAGGCTCAACCCATCTGCTAACTTCAGTAATACACTTTCCCCTTCAGCACATCCTTCTGCCTGAGTGATTCAACAGATGTTATTACAGTTTCAAGGTGGCTTGTTTCACTTTCTTGGCGTGCAAACCTGCCAGCAAGCAGGTCGCATCTTATAATCTAGATATTAATATATGGAATGGCAGTCACTGACAACCCTCCAGTGAACAGCTTAATAAATACGAAAAACATCGGAAGACATGATGCAAAAGGATGAAAGATATGCTTGTTTAAAATATTAGGTTCTGGTACTGGGAACAGCAGTATGAGCCTTTGTGTGCAACAGCGTACAAAGACATCCTTTACAGTTGTGCACTTCTAACTTAGTGGCCATATAGTGTACCATGACCTGACTAATTTTTTCCTCTCTCACTGGAAACATTCCTACCTGTTTCCTGTTTCAAGGTTCAGTTCTTGGTCTACTTTTTTCCCCTTCTATACCCATTCTCTTGTCAAACTATCATTCTCCTACCACAGTTATGCTGATGACACGTGACTCATACTTTTCCTTTACTTTCTAAAGCTAAAACTAGTAAGACTGATCTCGTCATTTCCTTTGAGAACTCCCTGGTCCACTGTGCCTGCAAATGCATGACACTTGCGTGGTGTTGGATACATGAAACTTCATTGTACTTCATACTTGGTCTGACCGGTTTAGGACAAATCAACAGTTTTGCTTCAGGTTGTCCACTCAGTTGCATGCTCCGAGCTCTCTCGTGTTGGAACATGACTACTGCAACCCGCTACAAGCTGATCTTCATGAATAGTCTTCATGGTAGAATGAACTTCCCCTGGCTGCTTAAACAACAGAGTCTCTTGCTTTCTATAATCTTTTTGATAAGCACATATGAACACTGCACATACAAAAACAAAGCTGTGTTATAATGTACTGTACTTTGTATATCAGCACTGACATACAAGTACAGTACATTAAGTGCAGTGCCTTCGACAACAAAGCACTTTAGTAAGTCAATCTGAGCCGGAGCATTTATCATATACCTCTACACCTCCCACACCCAGGAGGACAGCATCACTAGCACCCCCTCCCCATATGTGGAGGATGCCATCATCGACCTGCTTCACAGAGCTTACACACACCTGGAGAGGCCACAAAGCACTGTGAGGATCATGTTCTTTGGCTTTTTAAGTGCTTTTAACATGGTCCAGCCACTCCACATGGCTGAAAAGCTCTCTGTGATGCAGGTGGACCAGGACCTTGTGGCCTGGATCACTGATGTATGTCAGGCTGCAAGGCAGCTTGTGAGTTGTGATTACCAGCAACACTGGTGCACCGCAGGAAACTGTACTGTTTCTGTTCTTGTTCACCCTCTACACCTCAGACTTCTGCTTCGATTCGGGAACGTGACACATGTAGAAGTTCTCGGATGACCCCTCCATTGTTGGTTGTATCACAGATGATGAGGAGTACAGAGACCTTATCAAAAGCTTCATAGGATGATATGACGACAATGTGACTTTCAGCTCAACATCGGGAAAACCAAGGAGCTGGTGGTGGAGGTAGTGGACTTCCCAGGGGTGGAACTCAACAACAAACTGGACTGGTTAGACAACACTGAGGCCCTCTACAGGAAAGGGCAGAGAAGGGTGTTCTTTCTGAGGAGGCTCGTGGCCTTTAATCTGTGCACAAGGCTTCTATGGATGTTTTACCAGTCTGTGGTGGCCAGTGTTATCTTCTTTGCTGTGGTGTGCTGGGGAGGTGGGATTGGGACTTGTGGAGCTAACAAACTGAGCAAGTTTGTGAAGGACAGCCCTGTGGTGGGGATGAACTGGACCCAGTGTGGGGATAGTGACTAAGACGAGCATGAGAAGGACGCTGAAAGCTATCATGGACAATCTTCTCATCCTCTGTATGCTAGGCTCAGGAGGCTCGTTCAGCCACAGATTCATCCAGCCACGTGCCTCAAAAGGTCTGGAGGGCTCTTTCATGCCATCAGACTCTACAATGCCACAATACCCAGTACCTCCTACTCCACTGAGTCTCACAAACATGCACTCAACAGTTAATTGCCATTCCACAGATATTGCATGTGTATATACATACAGAACTCCAGAATATGTACATACACACCAATCTATTATTTCTATTGCGTCTACGTCTATTATTTCTATTGTGTATGTCTTTATAGAATTCTTTTCTTTGTTACTCCTCCTACTGTGCTGCTGTGTGAACTGAATTTCCCCCACCGGGGATCAATAAAGGTACATCTTATCTTGTACTATAATTGTATAGGTTACACCCAGTTGTCATTAGACTGTCAGCAGAATTTGTTTAAAAAAAAATAAAATAAAAGCCTATTCCCTGACCCTGTTTCCAATCCTATTAAACTTAAGACATAAAAAAAAAAAAGAAAGAAATTCAGATACATTCAATGTTAGCAAGGAACAGGTGCATGCTTGGCCTAACTCCTTATTCAGCCCATTGCCATTGATGCTCACTGCCCCTGTGAATTCCACTTACTGCAAGCTCAGCAGTATTTGGTTTGTGTCAACAGAGCACATTTTTTTTCTTCCCACACAACAGTCATAGGCGTCATCAAAAGCACCCTCTCTGTTTCTTCACTTTTTGCATCCTATTGGAAAAGCAGTATATAAAAGGATTTCAAACTGCAGAATAAATGGTAGATGCTTTTCTCTTTTCTTTTTTTCTCTTTTCTTTTTTGCTCTACCAGGAGGCAGCTTCGTCGCATCAGTGGGCAGGGGAAAAGTCATGTGCAGTGGTGGCCTGGATGCTGTCAATGACTCACAAAATGTCTTAATTTGCAGTTTGAGTTGCCATCAGAGTTCAAATGAGGATAGGTTTCTGAGTACACTGGTGTGTTCATATAAATTAACACCATACTGGATGAATAGGCACAGCTCACAGCAGTTGTCTGAATGCTTTGCCAAACCATTGATACGGTGCTCTGTTTACGGAAATTGATTACTGCATGAGGATCACGGCTCCAAAGGCCATATGATTTCAATTATAAATTTGTAAGATTTTTTCACAGGACACTGTGTAAAGGGCACCACCAGTGGGGATTATTGCAATGTTGTTGGGTTTTTTTGGTATTTTTTCCAAGAAGCTGTGCCATTATATATTTTCCCACAGTCCTATTTGATTAATTGGATGAGAGGACATTTCAGAGCATTACATTACCATTTTTTGTACCAAAACCTATTTGTTTGGGGAAAATACCATTCTGGTAGAAATGAACACGGTCATGCATGTAACACGGCTCCTCTTGTGGTTCTAAAACCAAACATTTGGCTGACCACATATGACGGGTTAATTTAGCTCGTCCCTTTATGACATTGGCTCGGTGTTTGTTGTACTTCAGTTGAACCCACGTCTAGACGGTTGTATGAAAGAGTGGCACTGGTTGACCGATGAAGACGCGTCCATCCAGGAGACCATTCGACATAACGAACGCATGCAGTGCTACTCCACTGAGGATCACAGCTCCTTTTTCCCAGGCCATGGGTTCGCCTACTTCAATCACAGCCATGGTGTGTTCACTGTTTGCAGATTTTTACATACACGTTAAGTATATTAATTATCTTGCATACAGGCACGTTTGTGTTAGTTATTATTAGTTGATTCTAACAGACGCACGTTTGTGCTTGTGAGGTAAGGAAGTGGGAGACACCTGTCGTTGAACTTGTTATCTCACACAGGTGATACGCAGGTGCTCAGTGTGCAGCTGACCATACGGCCTGCCTCGACAATAGGAGTTCTGTTTGCACTCGTTCGACAGGATACTGTGCCTCTTTCCATCTCCTTTTCTGACTACCATTCTGGAACGAAGCAGTGGGCAGAGGTCAGTACGTTTAGTGACACTTATTTAGTCAAACTGTTCTACACCTAGTGTATATACAGTCTGCTAACGGTTAATGTCATCCATGAGCATTTGAAGTTTTGTAATGCTTTATTTGAATACATCACCATTGGGCATTCATAACATTTCTAAGCATTTTATAAGTCTTTCAGAAAGGAATGCTGGAGGATTTGTGTATATCAAAAGGTGACTTTACACAAAGCATGACACTGAAGTGCTTGAACAGATTCTACTTAATGCTTACTTTAAGAATTTTACTCCTTTTTAAAAAAAGATTTTTCCACGTCATTCTACATAAAGCGTCTAATGTTGCTTTACTGATTTTGTCGTAAAACTTTAAGTATTGCAGCAGTGCTTATGAATGTGTTATGAAGGTCTGATGTTTCCAAAGTTGACTACCAGGACAGCTACAAGATCAGGTTGAGTCAGAAAGATGGGAGTTATTTTCATCCTGTACCTGGGTCTTAATGTAAATCCAGAGTACAGTTGATGCAGCAGGGTGTATTCTAACCTAACATCACCAACCAGATGAATGCAGTTTCAAACGAAGCATTTAGGTTTCTTTGTGTATTCCTTAACAGTATATAGTAGTGTCCTTTGGCAACGTTATCGTGGCCAGTGCTGCAGTCCACCTGTGTGACTGGAAGACGCACACCGTGAACGTGACTGTGGCAGGAAACAGCACCACGTTGGAGGTGGATGGGATGCTGGGCCTCACTGAATCCGTGCAGGGTTTGGAACCCCTGGACCTCTCGTACTCGTATAGCACATTTATTGGAGGCATTCCAGGTGAGAAAATACAAAGAAATCTGGGGGTCAGTGGTACACTTTTGCAATACAGTCACCCTGTTAAGTAGATTCGCATGAACTGTACCGAGAACTCACTCTGACTCCCTTCTGCAGATGTTTCTCTGGTGTCTACGCCGGTGTCTGCTTTCTACACGGGCTGCATGGACGTTCGAGTCAACGGCCGTCCGTTAGACATGGATGAGGCCCAACACAAGCACAACGACGTCCGCTCTCACGCCTGCCCTCTAGTGGGGCCTCACCAGTGAAAAACAAAAGGTTAGCTGGACCAATCGGAGAACCTGCCAGGGCAACATCGCTCGGCCCTAGCTTAAGCTTAGCCCTGCAACCAAATGCCTTTAAAAAAAAAAAAAAAGAGAACGTTTGAGTAAAATTGAATTTTAGTTCAAGAGTAAACTTAATTTGTCTCTTTAGGACTGGCTGATAACGGCCTTACCGAGCCAAATCATCTACATTGTGCAAAAAAAAAAAACACCATACACTCCTCCAGGTAAAAAACACACACTTACATTTCAATCCTGAGTTTTATTCTGACAGATTCATTGCATACTCATGCCTCCAATAGTACATAATGAATACACAATCACAGGCACTGTAACTTGTATAATTTATATTCTACTCGTTGAGAAATGGGAGGTGTACACTTATATTAGACATCTGAAAAAGCACTGCGCCACAACACAAGCTACTGAGAGAGAGAGAGAGAGAGCTGTACCATAGTGTATATGTAAATACGTGACTGTACAATGCTTTTTAAACAAAAGACAGATATTCTGCTACCTTTATTTCTAGAATGAAAGGCCTTCATATGTCACCAAAGGCTGAGTAGGTGCTCAAAGTCAGAATTGTTTTATAATTGTTTTGTCATTCCTTATATGTTTAAGTATTTGGGTTTTTTAATCAACTGTATTGTACTTGATTTTTTTGTGTGTTTTGTTTTTGTAATTCTCTTATGTTAGTCCTTGGTGCACTTAGTACTGAGGAAATCTTCAGTCTGCTCTGTCTGACTGGAGGCTGAGTGCTGTTAACACAAAAATAAAGGTGGTTGTAATAAGACTGTGTGCTCTATCGTGCATAGAGCAGCAAATCATTCTTTGGTCTGGATATTCTGTAGTGCAAGATGGTAATACTGGGTCAAACTTATCCTTAGATATTTCCTGCAGTCTCTCAAATGGACTTCTCAAAGAAATAAAATTTTGTAGGCCTAATGGTAATTGTTCATATTTTGCAGAACACAGTAAATGTGAGAACTCGTCAGAGTACTTCATCTTCAACTTTAATTTGGGGGTGATATTCTTGTACAAGAGCAGTTACTCAATATGTAACCAGGTCTTGACAGCTATAACTACTAGGGACAGTGAGACTCACCTGAATAACTTTGAACAAAGTTATGGTGCTGTGAAAAAGTATTTGCCCTGTCCTGATATCTTCTGTTTTTGTGTATATCTTGTAATAGAGATAATTCAGAGATAAAATCTAAGATAAAAACAAAGGCAACCCGAGTAAACACAAAATACAGTTTTTAAAGGATTGATAGGTTTTTTATTTATTGAAGCAAAAACTTATCCAATACCAACTGGTGCTGTGTGAAAATGTATTTTCCCCTGTAGTTACTAATTCCCCAAATCAACGAAACTGCATTCATAATGGTGGACTAGACACAACCAGACCTGATCACTGCAAACTCTGTTCAATCACATCAACACTTGCATACAACTTTTACAACAGCATGAAGTTGGTTAAAATGTCTTACTCAGTAACACACTCTGCCAAGGCTAAAAAAATTCCAGAAATGATGAGGAAGAAGGTGATTGAAATACATAAATCTGGGAAGGGTTACAAAGCTATTTCAAAGGCTCTGGGACTCCGTTATCTCCAAATGGAAAAACTCGGCACAGTAGTGAACCTTCCCAGAAGTGGCTGATCTTCCAAAATTCCTCCAAGAGCACAGCAACGACTCATCCAGCAAGTCACAAAAGAGCCTAGAAGTAAGTGAAAGTCTGATCTCCAGTTATTGGAAGAGTATGGTTGCAGTTATTGCTGCAAAAGGTGGCATAACCAGATTTTAAGTTTAAGGGGGAAATTAAGTTTTTTGTTGGGTATTGGATAACTTTTTTTGTTTCAATAAAAATAATTTAAAAAAATATTTATTTATTTGTGTTTACACTCAGGTTGCCTTTGTTTTATGTTGTATTTCATTTGAAGATCTAATTTTTAATACATGATGATTTGATATAAGATGTACACAAAAACAAGAAATCAGGATAGGGCAAATACTTCACAGAACCATTCAAAGTGATGCATGAAAGTATTTGCAGTAGAAATTACTCACAGGCTCATTTCTGGTTCTGAATGACAAGGAGTCCTGACAGTTATCTTCACAGAACCATAGATAGACATATCTAGTGTTCTATTTCACTCTTTCTAACCCCCAGGAGTGATGAAAGTCACCTGAATCATCTAATGGAACTGACAACTTTAGACTAATTGGAAATGTACTCATACCACAGAGAAAAACCTCCTACTCAGCAGAAAGAAATAGGAAGGAATAAGGGAAGGGAAGAGGTAAGTATGCCTCAGTGGTTAAGGCATTGGGCTAATGATCAGCTCTGTTGAGTTGGAATGCCAGCATTGCCAAACTGCCATTGTTGGGCCCCTGAGCATGGCCCTTAACCTTTAACTGTTCAGCTGTAAGTATCTCAATTGGAAGTCTTTGGATAAAAGCATCAGCCAAATGAGTAAAATGGAGACTCCACTCCAGCCCCATTATGCATGATATGATGCGTCATACATGACTTCATGACTTTATCTGAAGGTCCCGATATGTTTGTGAACGCATACAAGAAGTTATCCAGGTGATTCTCACTGCCCCTGGTGGTTAGGATGGATAAAACAATCAGTATTTCAAATCAGGCTGGACCCATCAGACTTAAGTTATAATAAATTATTTCCCAGGTTCATAATGTGCATTAAAAGGCATTCTACACTTCTAAATCTTTTATGAGAACCAAACTCTAGTAGTCCTTTAAAGTCCTTCAGCAGGCATAGGGTGGAGGCTTTTCAAAAGGCCCTAATGAGTGTGGATAGAGCGAGGGTGCGTTTGGACTTAGCATATAGCCTGAGGCGTCTGGACAGGTGGCCTGGGATGGAACAGAAGGGTTGGTATTGCTGAGCTGAGTGGGAGGATGGCTCTCTTCCGAAGGGGACACCGGAACCTCGGGGCTGGGCTGAGAAGGGCTGCCTGCTGGGTAACTGTTGAGGTGCTGAGGGACAGGAGGACGAGAGTAAGAAATAATAGATATTTCTAAAATATTTTCACCTGTACATCTCATTAATATTTAGTCCACTAAGCAATGGTATCTGGACTTTTACTAGAACTAGAAACCCCTTTGGGTGGGGTTGAGAGAAGGAGAGAAACATGAGGGTGTGATGGAGAGAGAGATGAGCGTGTTATGGGGAGAGAGAGAGATGGGGGAGAGAGAGATGAGGGTGTGATGGGAGAGAGAGAGAGATGAGGGTGTGATGGGGAGAGAGAGATGAGGGTGTGATGGGGAGAGAGAGAGAGATGAGGGTGTGATGGGGGAGAGATGAGGGTGTGATGGAGAGAGATGAGGGTGTGATGAGGGAGAGATGAGGGTGTGATGGAGAGAGAGAGATGAGGGTGTGATGGGGGAGAGAGAGAGAGATGAGGGTGTGATGGGAGAGAGATGAGGGTGTGATGGGAGAGAGAGATGAGGGTGCGATGGGGAGAGAGAGAGATGAGGGTGTGATGGGAGAGAGAGATGAGGGTGTGATGAGGGAGAGATGAGCGTGTGATGATGAGAGATGAGGGTGTGATCGGGAGAGAGAGAGATGAGGGTGTGATGGGGGAGAGAGAGAGATGAGGGTGTGATGAGGGAGAGATGAGAGTGTGATGGGGTGATGGAAAGAGAGAGATGAGCATGTGATGGAGAGAGAGAGATGAGGGTGTGATGGGGGAGAGAGAGAGAGATGAGGGTGTGATGGGGAGAGAGAGAGTGATGGGGAGAGAGAGAGATGAGGGTGTGATGGGGAGAGAGAGATGAGGTTGTGATGGAGAGAGATGAGAGTGTGATGGTAGAGAGATGAGGGTGTGATGGAGAGAGATGAGAGTGTGATGGAAAGAGAGATGAGGGTGTGATGGGGAGAGAGAGAGAGATGAGGGTGTGATGGGGAGAGAGTGATGGGAGAGAGAGAGATGAGGGTGTGATGGAGAGAGAGAGATGAGGGTGTGATGGGGAGAGAGAGATGAGGGTGTGATGGGAGAGAGAGAGAGATGAGGGTGTGATGGGGAGAGAGAGATGAGGGTGTGATGGGGAGAGAGAGAGAGATGAGGGTGTGATGGGGGAGAGATGAGGGTGTGATGGAGAGAGATGAGGGTGTGATGAGGGTGTGATGGAGAGAGAGAGATGAGGGTGTGATGGGGAGAGAGAGAGATGAGGGTGTGATGGGAGAGAGATGAGGGTGCGATGGGGAGAGAGAGAGATGAGGGTGTGATGGGGAGAGAGAGATGAGGGTGTGATGAGGGAGAGATGAGCGTGTGATGGAGAGTGATGGGGAGAGATGAGAGTGTGATGGGGTGATGGAAAGAGAGATGAGGGTGTGATGGGGAGAGATGAGGGTGTGATGGGGAGAGAGAGAGATGAGGGTGTGATGGGGAGAGAGAGATGAGGGTGTGATGGAGAGAGAGAGAGAGATGAGGGTGTGATGGGGAGAGAGTGATGGGAGAGAGAGAGATGAGGGTGTGATGGAGAGAGAGAGATGAGGGTGTGATGGAGAGAGAGAGATGAGGGTGTGATGAGGGAGAGATGAGGGTGTGATGGAGAGAGAGAGATGAGGGTGTGATGGGGAGAGAGAGATGAGGGTGTGATGGAGAGAGAGATGAGGGTGTGATGGAGAGAGATGAGAGTGTGATGGGGAGAGAGAGATGAGGGTGTGATGGGGAGAGAGAGTGATGAGGGTGTGATGGGGAGAGAGAGATGAGGGTGTGATGGAGAGAGAGAGATGAGGGTGTGATGGGGAGAGAGAGATGAGGGTGTGATGGAGAGAGAGAGATGAGGGTGTGATGGGGAGAGAGAGAGAAATGAGGGTCTGATGGAGAGAGAGATGAGGGTGTGATGGGGAGAGAGAGAGATGAGGGTGTGATGGAGAGAAATGAGGGTGTGAGGGGAGAGAGAGTGATGGGAAGAGAGAGATGAGGGTGTGATGGGGAGAGTGAGAGATGAGGGTGTGATGGGGAGAGAGAGATGAGGGTGTGATGGGGAGAGAGAGATGAGGGTGTGATGGAGAGAGAGAGAGAGATGAGGGTGTGATGGAGAGAGAGAGAGAAATGAGGGTCTGATGGAGAGAGAGATGAGGGTGTGAGGGGAGAGAGAGTGATGGGAAGAGAGAGATGAGGGTGTGATGGGGAGAGAGAGAGATGAGGGTGTGAGGGGAGAGAGAGTGATGGGAAGAGAGAGATGAGGGTGTGATGGGGAGAGAGAGAGATGAGGGTGTGATGGAGAGAGAGATGAGGGTGTGATGAGGGAGAGATGAGGGTGTGATGAGAGAGAGATGAGGGTGTGATGGAGAGAGAGAGATGAGGGTATGATGGAGAGAGAGAGAGAGATGAGGGTGTGATGGGGAGAGAGAGAGATGAGGGTGTGATGGGGGAGAGATGAGGGTGTGATGGTGAGAGAGAGATGAGGGTGTGATGGTGAGAGAGAGATGAGGGTGTGATGGAGAGAGAGAGAGAGATGAGGGTGTGATGGGGAGAGAGAGAGATGAGGTTGTGATGGAGAGAGAGAGAGAAATGAGGGTCTGATGGAGAGAGAGATGAGGGTGTGATGGTAAGAGAGAGATGAGGGTGTGATGGGGAGAGAGAGAGATGAGGGTGTGATGGGAGAGAGAGTGATGGTAAGAGAGAGATGAGGGTGTGATGGGGAGAGAGAGATGAGGGTGTGATGGGGAGAGAGAGATGAGGGTGTGATGGAGAGAGAGATGAGGGTGTGATGGAGAGAGAGAGAGATGAGGGTGTGATGGAGAGAGAGAGATGAGGGTGTGATGGAGAGAGAGAGAGATGAGGGTGTGATGGAGAGAGAGAGAGAGATGAGGGTGTGATGGAGGGAGAGAGAGAGATGAGGGTGTGATGGAGAGAGAGATGAGAGTGTGATGGGGAGAGATGAGAGTGTGATGGGGAGAGATGAGAGTGTGATGGGGAGAGATGAGGGTGTGATGGAGAGAGATGAGGGTGTGATGGAGAGAGATGAGGGTGTGATGGAGAGAGATGAGGGTGTGATGGAGAGAGATGAGGGTGTGATGGGGAGAGATGAGAGTGTGATGGGGAGAGAGAGAGATGAGGGTGTGATGGGGAGAGAGAGATGAGGGTGTGATGGGGAGAGAGAGATGAGGGTGTGATGGAGAGAGATGAGAGTGTGATGGGGAGAGAGAGAGATGAGGGTGTGATGAGGGAGAGATGAGGGTGTGATGGAGAGAGAGAGATGAGGGTGTGATGGGGAGAGAGAGATGAGGGTGTGATGGGGAGAGAGAGATGAGGGTGTGATGGGGAGAGAGAGATGAGGGTGTGATGGGGAGAGAGAGAGATGAGGGTGTGATGGGGAGAGAGATGAGAGTGTGATGGGGAGAGAGAGATGAGGGTGTGATGAGGGAGAGATGAGGGTGTGATGGGGAGAGATGAGGGTGTGATGGAGAGAGATGAGGTTGTGATGGAGAGAGATGAGAGTGTGATGGTAGAGAGATGAGGGTGTGATGGAGAGAGATGAGAGTGTGATGGAAAGAGAGATGAGGGTGTGATGGGGAGAGAGAGAGAGATGAGGGTGTGATGGGGAGAGAGTGATGGGAGAGAGAGAGATGAGGGTGTGATGGAGAGAGAGAGATGAGGGTGTGATGGGGAGAGAGAGATGAGGGTGTGATGGGAGAGAGAGAGAGATGAGGGTGTGATGGGGAGAGAGAGATGAGGGTGTGATGGGAGAGAGAGATGAGGGTGTGATGGGGAGAGAGAGAGAGATGAGGGTGTGATGGGGGAGAGATGAGGGTGTGATGGAGAGAGATGAGGGTGTGATGAGGGTGTGATGGAGAGAGAGAGATGAGGGTGTGATGGGGAGAGAGAGAGATGAGGGTGTGATGGGAGAGAGATGAGGGTGCGATGGGGAGAGAGAGAGATGAGGGTGTGATGGGGAGAGAGAGATGAGGGTGTGATGAGGGAGAGATGAGGGTGTGATGAGGGAGAGATGAGCGTGTGATGGAGAGTGATGGGGAGAGATGAGAGTGTGATGGGGTGATGGAAAGAGAGATGAGGGTGTGATGGGGAGAGATGAGGGTGTGATGGGGAGAGAGAGAGATGAGGGTGTGATGGGGAGAGAGAGATGAGGGTGTGATGGAGAGAGAGAGAGAGATGAGGGTGTGATGGGGAGAGAGTGATGGGAGAGAGAGAGATGAGGGTGTGATGGAGAGAGAGAGATGAGGGTGTGATGGAGAGAGAGAGATGAGGGTGTGATGAGGGAGAGATGAGGGTGTGATGGAGAGAGAGAGATGAGGGTGTGATGGGGAGAGAGAGATGAGGGTGTGATGGAGAGAGAGATGAGGGTGTGATGGAGAGAGATGAGAGTGTGATGGGGAGAGAGAGATGAGGGTGTGATGGGGAGAGAGAGTGATGAGGGTGTGATGGGGAGAGAGAGATGAGGGTGTGATGGAGAGAGAGAGATGAGGGTGTGATGGGGAGAGAGAGATGAGGGTGTGATGGAGAGAGAGAGATGAGGGTGTGATGGGGAGAGAGAGAGAAATGAGGGTCTGATGGAGAGAGAGATGAGGGTGTGATGGGGAGAGAGAGAGATGAGGGTGTGATGGAGAGAAATGAGGGTGTGAGGGGAGAGAGAGTGATGGGAAGAGAGAGATGAGGGTGTGATGGGGAGAGTGAGAGATGAGGGTGTGATGGGGAGAGAGAGATGAGGGTGTGATGGGGAGAGAGAGATGAGGGTGTGATGGGGAGAGAGAGATGAGGGTGTGATGGAGAGAGAGAGAGAGATGAGGGTGTGATGGAGAGAGAGAGAGAAATGAGGGTCTGATGGAGAGAGAGATGAGGGTGTGAGGGGAGAGAGAGTGATGGGAAGAGAGAGATGAGGGTGTGATGGGGAGAGAGAGAGATGAGGGTGTGAGGGGAGAGAGAGTGATGGGAAGAGAGAGATGAGGGTGTGATGGGGAGAGAGAGAGATGAGGGTGTGATGGAGAGAGAGATGAGGGTGTGATGAGGGAGAGATGAGGGTGTGATGAGAGAGAGATGAGGGTGTGATGGAGAGAGAGAGATGAGGGTATGATGGAGAGAGAGAGAGAGATGAGGGTGTGATGGGGAGAGAGAGAGATGAGGGTGTGATGGGGGAGAGATGAGGGTGTGATGGTGAGAGAGAGATGAGGGTGTGATGGTGAGAGAGAGATGAGGGTGTGATGGAGAGAGAGAGAGAGATGAGGGTGTGATGGGGAGAGAGAGAGATGAGGGTGTGATGGGAGAGAGAGTGATGGTAAGAGAGAGATGAGGGTGTGATGGGAGAGAGAGTGATGGTAAGAGAGAGATGAGGGTGTGATGGGGAGAGAGAGATGAGGGTGTGATGGAGAGAGAGATGAGGGTGTGATGGAGAGAGAGAGAGATGAGGGTGTGATGGAGAGAGAGAGATGAGGGTGTGATGGAGAGAGAGAGAGATGAGGGTGTGATGGAGAGAGAGAGAGAGATGAGGGTGTGATGGAGGGAGAGAGAGAGATGAGGGTGTGATGGAGAGAGAGATGAGAGTGTGATGGGGAGAGATGAGAGTGTGATGGGGAGAGATGAGAGTGTGATGGGGAGAGATGAGGGTGTGATGGAGAGAGATGAGGGTGTGATGGAGAGAGATGAGGGTGTGATGGAGAGAGATGAGGGTGTGATGGAGAGAGATGAGGGTGTGATGGGGAGAGATGAGAGTGTGATGGGGAGAGAGAGAGATGAGGGTGTGATGGGGAGAGAGAGATGAGGGTGTGATGGGGAGAGAGAGATGAGGGTGTGATGGAGAGAGATGAGAGTGTGATGGGGAGAGAGAGAGATGAGGGTGTGATGAGGGAGAGATGAGGGTGTGATGGAGAGAGAGAGATGAGGGTGTGATGGGGAGAGAGAGATGAGGGTGTGATGGGGAGAGAGAGATGAGGGTGTGATGGGGAGAGAGAGATGAGGGTGTGATGGGGAGAGAGAGAGATGAGGGTGTGATGGGGAGAGAGATGAGGGTGTGATGGAGAGAGATGAGAGTGTGATGGGGAGAGAGAGATGAGGGTGTGATGAGGGAGAGATGAGGGTGTGATGGGGAGAGATGAGGGTGTGATGGAGAGAGATGAGGTTGTGATGGAGAGAGATGAGAGTGTGATGGTAGAGAGATGAGGGTGTGATGGAGAGAGATGAGAGTGTGATGGAAAGAGAGATGAGGGTGTGATGGGGAGAGAGAGAGAGATGAGGGTGTGATGGGGAGAGAGTGATGGGAGAGAGAGAGATGAGGGTGTGATGGAGAGAGAGAGATGAGGGTGTGATGGGGAGAGAGAGATGAGGGTGTGATGGGAGAGAGAGAGAGATGAGGGTGTGATGGGGAGAGAGAGATGAGGGTGTGATGGGAGAGAGAGATGAGGGTGTGATGGGGAGAGAGAGAGATGAGGGTGTGATGGGGGAGAGATGAGGGTGTGATGGAGAGAGATGAGGGTGTGATGAGGGTGTGATGGAGAGAGAGAGATGAGGGTGTGATGGGGAGAGAGAGAGATGAGGGTGTGATGGGAGAGAGATGAGGGTGCGATGGGGAGAGAGAGAGATGAGGGTGTGATGGGGAGAGAGAGATGAGGGTGTGATGAGGGAGAGATGAGGGTGTGATGAGGGAGAGATGAGCGTGTGATGGAGAGTGATGGGGAGAGATGAGAGTGTGATGGGGTGATGGAAAGAGAGATGAGGGTGTGATGGGGAGAGATGAGGGTGTGATGGGGAGAGAGAGAGATGAGGGTGTGATGGGGAGAGAGAGATGAGGGTGTGATGGAGAGAGAGAGAGAGATGAGGGTGTGATGGGGAGAGAGTGATGGGAGAGAGAGAGATGAGGGTGTGATGGAGAGAGAGAGATGAGGGTGTGATGGAGAGAGAGAGATGAGGGTGTGATGAGGGAGAGATGAGGGTGTGATGGAGAGAGAGAGATGAGGGTGTGATGGGGAGAGAGAGATGAGGGTGTGATGGAGAGAGAGATGAGGGTGTGATGGAGAGAGATGAGAGTGTGATGGGGAGAGAGAGATGAGGGTGTGATGGGGAGAGAGAGTGATGAGGGTGTGATGGGGAGAGAGAGATGAGGGTGTGATGGAGAGAGAGAGATGAGGGTGTGATGGGGAGAGAGAGATGAGGGTGTGATGGAGAGAGAGAGATGAGGGTGTGATGGGGGGAGAGAGAGAAATGAGGGTCTGATGGAGAGAGAGATGAGGGTGTGATGGGGAGAGAGAGAGATGAGGGTGTGATGGAGAGAAATGAGGGTGTGAGGGGAGAGAGAGTGATGGGAAGAGAGAGATGAGGGTGTGATGGGGAGAGTGAGAGATGAGGGTGTGATGGGGAGAGAGAGATGAGGGTGTGATGGGGAGAGAGAGATGAGGGTGTGATGGGGAGAGAGAGATGAGGGTGTGATGGGGAGAGAGAGAGATGAGGGTGTGATGGGGAGAGAGAGATGAGGGTGTGATGGAGAGAGAGAGAGAGATGAGGGTGTGATGGAGAGAGAGAGAGAAATGAGGGTCTGATGGAGAGAGAGATGAGGGTGTGAGGGGAGAGAGAGTGATGGGAAGAGAGAGATGAGGGTGTGATGGGGAGAGAGAGAGATGAGGGTGTGATGGAGAGAGATGAGGGTGTGATGGGGAGAGAGAGAGATGAGGGTGTGTTAGAGAGATGATGGTGTGATGGAGAGAGAGATGAGGGTGTGATGAGGGAGAGATGAGGGTGTGATGAGAGAGAGATGAGGGTGTGATGGAGAGAGAGAGATGAGGGTATGATGGAGAGAGAGAGAGAGATGAGGGTGTGATGGGGAGAGAGAGAGATGAGGGTGTGATGGGGGAGAGATGAGGGTGTGATGGTGAGAGAGAGATGAGGGTGTGATGGTGAGAGAGAGATGAGGGTGTGATGGAGAGAGAGAGAGAGATGAGGGTGTGATGGGGAGAGAGAGAGATGAGGTTGTGATGGAGAGAGAGAGAGAAATGAGGGTCTGATGGAGAGAGAGATGAGGGTGTGATGGTAAGAGAGAGATGAGGGTGTGATGGGGAGAGAGAGAGATGAGGGTGTGATGGGAGAGAGAGTGATGGTAAGAGAGAGATGAGGGTGTGATGGGGAGAGAGAGATGAGGGTGTGATGGGGAGAGAGAGATGAGGGTGTGATGGAGAGAGAGAGAGATGAGGGTGTGATGGAGAGAGAGAGATGAGGGTGTGATGGAGAGAGAGAGAGATGAGGGTGTGATGGAGAGAGAGAGAGAGATGAGGGTGTGATGGAGGGAGAGAGAGAGATGAGGGTGTGATGGAGAGAGAGATGAGAGTGTGATGGGGAGAGATGAGAGTGTGATGGGGAGAGATGAGAGTGTGATGGGGAGAGATGAGGGTGTGATGGAGAGAGATGAGGGTGTGATGGAGAGAGATGAGGGTGTGATGGAGAGAGATGAGGGTGTGATGGAGAGAGATGAGGGTGTGATGGGGAGAGATGACAGTGTGATGGGGAGAGAGAGAGATGAGGGTGTGATGGGGAGAGAGAGATGAGGGTGTGATGGGGAGAGAGAGATGAGGGTGTGATGGAGAGAGATGAGAGTGTGATGGGGAGAGAGAGAGATGAGGGTGTGATGAGGGAGAGATGAGGGTGTGATGGAGAGAGAGAGATGAGGGTGTGATGGGGAGAGAGAGATGAGGGTGTGATGGGGAGAGAGAGATGAGGGTGTGATGGGGAGAGAGAGAGATGAGGGTGTGATGGGGAGAGAGATGAGGGTGTGATGGAGAGAGATGAGAGTGTGATGGGGAGAGAGAGATGAGGGTGTGATGGGGAGAGAGAGTGATGAGGGTGTGATGGGGAGAGAGAGATGAGGGTGTGATGGAGAGAGAGAGATGAGGGTGTGATGGGGAGAGAGAGATGAGGGTGTGATGGAGAGAGAGAGATGAGGGTGTGATGGGGAGAGAGAGAGAAATGAGGGTCTGATGGAGAGAGAGAGAGAAATGAGGGTCTGATGGAGAGAGAGAGAGATGAGGGTGTGATGGAGAGAGATGAGGGTGTGATGGAGAGAGATGAGGGTGTGATGGAGAGAGATGAGGGTGTGATGGAGAGAGATGAGGGTGTGATGGGGAGAGATGAGAGTGTGATGGGGAGAGAGAGAGATGAGGGTGTGATGGGGAGAGAGAGATGAGGGTGTGATGGGGAGAGAGAGATGAGGGTGTGATGGAGAGAGATGAGAGTGTGATGGGGAGAGAGAGAGATGAGGGTGTGATGGGGAGAGAGAGATGAGGGTGTGATGGGAGAGAGAGAGAGATGAGGGTGTGATGGAGAGAGATGAGAGTGTGATGGGGAGAGAGAGAGATGAGGGTGTGATGGAGAGAGAGATGAGGGTGTGATGGGGACAGAGAGAGATGAGGTTGTGATGGAGAGAGAGAGAGAAATGAGGGTGTGATGGGGAGAGAGAGAGATGAGGGTGTGATGGAGAGAGATGAGAGTGTGATGGTAAGAGAGAGATGAGGGTGTGATGGGGAGAGAGAGATGAGGGTGTGATGGGGAGAGAGAGATGAGGGTGTGATGGGGAGAGAGAGTGATGGGAGAGAGAGTGATGAGGGTGTGATAGAGAGATGAGGGTGTGATGGAGAGAGAGATGAGGGTGTGATGGGGAGAGAGAGATGAGGGTGTGATGGGGAGAGATAGTGATGGGAGAGAGAGAGATGAGGGTGTGATGGAGAGAGAGATGAGGGTGTGATGGGGAGAGAGAGATGAGGGTGTGATGGGGAGAGATAGTGATGGGAGAGAGAGAGATGAGGGTGTGATGGAGAGAGAGATGAGGGTGTGATGGGAGAGAGAGAGATGAGAGTGTGATGGGGAGAGATGAGGGTGTGATGGATGGAGAGAGAGATGAGAGTGTGATGGGGAGAGAGAGAGATGAGGGTGTGATGGGGAGAGAGAGAGATGAGGGTGTGATGGGGAGAGAGAGATGAGGGTGTGATGAGGGAGAGATGAGCGTGTGATGATGAGAGATGAGGGTGTGATCGGGAGAGAGAGAGATGAGGGTGTGATGGGGGAGAGAGAGAGAGAGAGATGAGGGTGTGATCGGGAGAGAGAGAGATGAGGGTGTGATGGGGAGAGAGAGATGAGGGTGTGATGGGAGAGAGAGAGAGATGAGGGTGTGATGGAGAGAGAGAGATGAGGGTGTGATGGAGAGAGAGAGAGATGAGGGTGTGATGGAGAGAGAGAGATGAGGGTGTGATGGAGAGAGAGAGAGATGAGGGTGTGATGGAGAGAGAGAGAGATGAGGGTGTGATGGAGAGAGAGAGAGATGAGGGTGTGATGGGGAGAGAGAGAGATGAGGGTGTGATGGAGAGAGAGAGAGATGAGGGTGTGATGGGGAGAGAGAGAGAGAGATGGGGAGAGAGAGAGAGATGAGGGTGTGATGGAGAGAGAGAGATGAGGGTGTGATGGAGAGAGAGATGAGGGTGTGATGGGGAGAGAGAGATGAGGGTGTGATGGAGAGAGAGAGATGATGGTGTGATGGAGAGAGATGAGGGTGTGATGGAGAGAGATGAGGGTGTGATGGAGAGAGATGAGGGTGTGATGGAGAGAGATGAGGGTGTGATGGGGAGAGATGAGAGTGTGATGGGGAGAGAGAGAGATGAGGGTGTGATGGGGAGAGAGAGATGAGGGTGTGATGGGAGAGAGAGAGATGAGGGTGTGATGGAGAGAGATGAGAGTGTGATGGGGAGAGAGAGAGATGAGGGTGTGATGAGGGAGAGATGAGGGTGTGATGGGGAGAGAGAGATGAGGGTGTGATGGAGAGAGATGAGAGTGTGATGGGGAGAGAGAGAGATGAGGGTGTGATGGGGAGAGAGAGATGAGGGTGTGATGGGAGAGAGAGAGATGAGGGTGTGATGGAGAGAGATGAGAGTGTGATGGGGAGAGAGAGAGATGAGGGTGTGATGAGGGAGAGATGAGGGTGTGATGGAGAGAGAGAGATGAGGGTGTGATGGGGAGAGAGAGATGAGGGTGTGATGGAGAGAGAGATGAGGGTGTGATGGAGAGAGATGAGAGTGTGATGGGGAGAGAGAGATGAGGGTGTGATGGGGAGAGAGAGTGATGAGGGTGTGATGGGGAGAGAGAGATGAGGGTGTGATGGAGAGAGAGAGATGAGGGTGTGATGGGGAGAGAGAGATGAGGGTGTGATGGGGAGAGAGAGATGAGGGTGTGATGGGGAGAGAGAGAGATGAGGGTGTGATGGGGAGAGAGAGATGAGGGTGTGATGGAGAGAGAGAGAGAGATGAGGGTGTGATGGAGAGAGAGAGAGAAATGAGGGTCTGATGGAGAGAGAGATGAGGGTGTGATGGGGAGAGAGAGAGATGAGGGTGTGAGGGGAGAGAGAGTGATGGGAAGAGAGAGATGAGGATGTGATGGGGAGAGAGAGAGATGAGGGTGTGATGGGGAGAGAGAGATGAGGGTGTGATGGAGAGAGATGAGGGTGTGATGGGGAGAGAGAGAGAAATGAGGGTGTGAGGGGAGAGAGAGTGATGGGAAGAGAGAGATGAGGGTGTGATGGGGAGAGTGAGAGATGAGGGTGTGATGGGGAGAGAGAGATGAGGGTGTGATGGGGAGAGAGAGATGAGGGTGTGATGGGGAGAGAGAGATGAGGGTGTGATGGGGGAGAGAGAGAGAGAGAGATGAGGGTGTGATCGGGAGAGAGAGAGATGAGGGTGTGATGGGGAGAGAGAGATGAGGGTGTGATGGGAGAGAGAGAGAGATGAGGGTGTGATGGAGAGAGAGAGATGAGGGTGTGATGGAGAGAGAGAGAGATGAGGGTGTGATGGAGAGAGAGAGATGAGGGTGTGATGGAGAGAGAGAGAGATGAGGGTGTGATGGAGAGAGAGAGAGATGAGGGTGTGATGGGGAGAGAGAGAGATGAGGGTGTGATGGAGAGAGAGAGAGATGAGGGTGTGATGGGGAGAGAGAGAGAGAGATGGGGAGAGAGAGAGAGATGAGGGTGTGATGGAGAGAGAGAGATGAGGGTGTGATGGAGAGAGATGAGGGTGTGATGGGGAGAGAGAGATGAGGGTGTGATGGAGAGAGATGAGGGTGTGATGAGGGAGAGATGAGGGTGTGATGGAGAGAGATGAGGGTGTGATGAGGGAGAGATGAGGGTGTGATGGGGAGAGATGAGGGTGTGATGGAGAGAGATGAGGGTGTGATGGGGAGAGATGAGAGTGTGATGGAGAGAGATGAGGGTGTGATGGGAGAGAGAGAGAGATGAGGGTGTGATGGGAGAGAGAGAGAGATGAGGGTGTGATGGGGAGAGATGAGGGTGTGATGGGGAGAGAAAGAGATGAGGGTGTGATGGAGAGAGAGAGAAATGAGGGTGTGATGGAGAGAGAGATGAGGGTGTGAGGGGAGAGAGAGTGATGGGAAGAGAGAGATGAGGGTGTGATGGGGAGAGAGAGAGATGAGGGTGTGATGGGAGAGAGAGAGATGAGGGTGTGATGGAGAGAGAGAGATGAGAGTGTGATGGGGAGAGAGAGAGATGAGGGTGTGATGGGGAGAGAGAGAGATGAGGGTGTGAGGGGAGAGAGAGTGATGGGAAGAGAGAGATGAGGGTGTGATGGGGAGAGAGAGAGATGAGGGTGTGATGGAGAGAGATGAGAGATGAGAGTGTGATGGTAAGAGAGAGATGAGGGTGTGATGGGGAGAGAGAGAGATGAGGGTGTGAGGGGAGAGAGAGAGATGAGGGTGTGATGGGGAGAGAGAGAGATGAGGGTGTGAGGGGAGAGAGAGAGATGAGGGTGTGATGGGGAGAGAGAGAGATGAGGGTGTGATGGAGAGAGATGAGAGTGTGATGGTAAGAGAGAGATGAGGGTGTGATGGGGAGAGAGAGAGAGATGAGGGTGTGATGGAGAGAGATGACAGTGTGATGGTAAGAGAGAGATGAGGGTGTGATGGGGGAGAGATGAGGGTGTGATGGGGAGAGAGAGTGATGGGAGAGAGAGAGATGAGGGTGTGATGGGGAGAGTGAGAGATGAGGGTGTGATGGGGAGAGAGAGATGAGGGTGTGATGGAGAGAGAGAGATGATGGTGTGATGGAGAGAGATGAGGGTGTGATGGAGAGAGATGAGGGTGTGATGAGGGAGAGATGAGGGTGTGATGGGGAGAGATGAGGGTGTGATGGAGAGAGATGAGGGTGTGATGGAGAGAGATGAGGGTGTGATGGGAGAGAGAGAGAGATGAGGGTGTGATGGGAGAGAGAGAGAGATGAGGGTGTGATGGGGAGAGATGAGAGTGTGATGGAGAGAGATGAGGGTGTGATGGAGAGAGATGAGGGTGTGATGGGAGAGAGAGAGAGATGAGGGTGTGATGGGAGAGAGAGAGAGATGAGGGTGTGATGGGGAGAGAGAGAGATGAGGGTGTGATGGGGAGAGAGAGATGAGGGTGTGATGGGGAGAGAGAGATGAGGGTGTGATGAGGGAGAGATGAGGGTGTGATGGGGAGAGAAAGAGATGAGGGTGTGATGGAGAGAGAGAGAAATGAGGGTGTGATGGAGAGAGAGATGAGGGTGTGAGGGGAGAGAGAGTGATGGGAAGAGAGAGATGAGGGTGTGATGGGGAGAGAGAGAGATGAGGGTGTGATGGGAGAGAGAGAGATGAGGGTGTGATGGGGAGAGATGAGAGTGTGATGGAGAGAGAGATGAGAGTGTGATGGGGAGAGAGAGAGATGAGGGTGTGATGGGGAGAGAGAGAGATGAGGGTGTGATGGAGAGAGAGATGAGGGTGTGAGGGGAGAGAGAGTGATGGGAAGAGAGAGATGAGGGTGTGATGGGGAGAGAGAGAGATGAGGGTGTGATGGAGAGAGATGAGAGTGTGATGGTAAGAGAGAGATGAGGGTGTGATGGGGAGAGAGAGAGATGAGGGTGTGAGGGGAGAGAGAGAGATGAGGGTGTGATGGGGAGAGAGAGATGAGGGTGTGATGGAGAGAGAGAGATGAGGGTGTGATGGGGGAGAGAGAGAGATGAGGGTGTGATGGGGAGAGAGAGAGATGAGGGTGTGATGGGGGAGAGATGAGGGTGTGATGGGGAGAGAGAGATGAGGGTGTGATGGAGAGAGAGAGATGAGGGTGTGATGGGGAGAGAGAGAGAAATAAGGGTGTGATGGAGAGAGAGATGAGGGTGTGATGGGAGAGAGAGTGATGGGGAGAGAGAGAGATGAGGGTGTGATGGAGAGAGAGATGAGCGTGTGATGAGAGAGAGATGGAGAGAGATGAGTGTGATGGGGAGAGATGAGAGTGTGATGGGGTGATGGAAAGAGAGAGATGAGGGTGTGATGAGAGAGAGAGATGAGGGTGTGATGGGGGAGAGATGAGGGTGTGATGGGGGAGAGATGAGGGTGTGATGGGGAGAGAGAGAGAGATGAGGGTGTGATGGAGAGAGAGAGAGAGATGAGGGTGTGATGAGGGAGAGAGAGAGATGAGGTTGTGATGGAGAGAGAGAGAGAAATGAGGGTCTGATGGAGAGAGAGATGAGAGTGTGATGGTAAGAGAGAGATGAGGGTGTGATGGAGAGAGATGAGAGTGTGATGGTAAGAGAGATGAGGGTGTGATGGGGAGAGAGAGATGAGGGTGTGATGGGGAGAGAGAGAGATGAGGGTGTGATGGAGAGAGAGAGAGATGAGGGTGTGATGAGGGAGAGAGAGAGATGAGGGTGTGATGGAGAGAGAGAGATGAGGTTGTGATGGAGAGAGAGAGAGAAATGAGGGTCTGATGGAGAGAGAGATGAGGGTGTGATGGGGAGAGAGAGATGAGAGTGTGATGGTAAGAGAGAGATGAGGGTGTGATGGGGAGAGAGAGAGAAATGAGGGTGTGATGGAGAGAGAGATGAGGGTGTGATGGGAGAGAGAGTGATGGTAAGAGAGAGATGAGGGTGTGATGGGGAGAGAGAGATGAGGGTGTGATGGGGAGAGAGAGATGAGGGTGTGATAGAGAGAGAGATGAGGGTGTGATGGAGAGAGAGAGATGAGGGTGTGATAGAGAGAGAGATGAGGGTGTGATGGAGAGAGAGAGATGAGGGTGTGATGGAGAGAGAGAGAGATGAGGGTGTGATGGAGAGAGAGATGAGAGTGTGATGGGGAGAGATGAGGGTGTGATGGATGGAGAAAGAGATGAGAGTGTGATGGGGAGAGAGAGAGATGAGGGTGTGATGGGGAGAGATGAGGGTGTGATGGGGAGAGAGAGAGATGAGGGTGTGATGGGGAGAGAGAGATGAGGGTGTGATGGAGAGAGAGATGAGAGTGTGATGGGGAGAGAGAGAGAGAGATGAGAGTGTGATGGGGAGAGAGAGAGATGAGGGTGTGATGGGGAGAGAGAGATGAGGGTGTGATGGCAGAGAGAGAGAGATGAGGGTGTGATGGAGAGAGATGAGGGTGTGATGGAGAGAGATGAGAGTGTGATGGGGAGAGAGAGAGATGAGGGTGTGATGGAGAGAGAGAGATGAGGGTGTGAGGGGAGAGAGAGTGATGGGAAGAGAGAGATGAGGGTGTGATGGGGAGAGAGAGAGATGAGGGTGTGATGGAGAGAGATGAGAGTGTGATGGTAAGAGAGAGATGAGGATGTGATGGGGAGAGAGAGAGATGAGGGTGTGTTAGAGAGATGATGGTGTGATGGAGAGAGAGATGAGGGTGTGATGAGGGAGAGATGAGGGTGTGATGGGGAGAGTGAGAGATGAGGGTGTGATGGGGAGAGTGAGAGATGAGGGTGTGATGGGGAGAGAGAGAGATGAGGGTGTGATGGGGAGAGAGAGAGATGAGGGTGTGATGGGGAGAGAGAGATGAGGGTGTGATGGAGAGAGAGAGATGAGGGTGTGATGGAGAGAGAGAGATGAGGGTGTGATGGGGGAGAGAGAGAGATGAGGGTGTGATGGGGAGAGAGAGAGATGAGGGTGTGATGGAGAGAGAGAGATGAGGGTATGATGGAGAGAGAGAGAGAGATGAGGGTGTGATGGGGGAGAGATGAGGGTGTGATGGTGAGAGAGAGATGAGGGTGTGATGGTGAGAGAGAGATGAGGGTGTGATGGAGAGAGAGAGAGAGATGAGGGTGTGATGGGGAGAGAGAGAGATGAGGTTGTGATGGAGAGAGAGAGAGAAATGAGGGTCTGATGGAGAGAGAGATGAGGGTGTGATGGTAAGAGAGAGATGAGGGTGTGATGGGAGAGAGAGTGATGGTAAGAGAGAGATGAGGGTGTGATGGGGAGAGAGAGATGAGGGTGTGATGGGGAGAGAGAGATGAGGGTGTGATGGAGAGAGAGAGAGAGATGAGGGTGTGATGGAGAGAGAGAGATGAGGGTGTGATGGAGAGAGAGAGAGATGAGGGTGTGATGGAGAGAGAGAGAGATGAGGGTGTGATGGAGAGAGAGAGAGAGATGAGGGTGTGATGGAGGGAGAGAGAGAGATGAGGGTGTGATGGAGAGAGAGATGAGAGTGTGATGGGGAGAGATGAGGGTGTGATGGATGGAGAGAGATATGAGAGTGTGATGGGGAGAGATGAGAGTGTGATGGGGAGAGATGAGAGTGTGATGGAGAGAGAGAGAGATGAGGGTGTGATGGAGAGAGATGAGGGTGTGATGGAGAGAGATGAGGGTGTGATGGAGAGAGATGAGGGTGTGATGGGGAGAGATGAGAGTGTGATGGGGAGAGAGAGAGATGAGGGTGTGATGGGGAGAGAGAGATGAGGGTGTGATGGGGAGAGAGAGATGAGGGTGTGATGGAGAGAGATGAGGGTGTGATGGAGAGAGATGAGAGTGTGATGGGGAGAGAGAGAGATGAGGGTGTGATGGGGAGAGAGAGATGAGGGTGTGATGGGAGAGAGAGAGAGATGAGGGTGTGATGGAGAGAGATGAGAGTGTGATGGGGAGAGAGAGAGATGAGAGTGTGATGGGGAGAGAGAGAGATGAGGGTGTGATGGGGAGAGAGAGATGAGGGTGTGATGGGAGAGAGAGAGAGATGAGGGTGTGATGGAGAGAGATGAGAGTGTGATGGGGAGAGAGAGAGATGAGGGTGTGATGGAGAGAGAGATGAGGGTGTGATGGGGACAGAGAGAGATGAGGTTGTGATGGAGAGAGAGAGAGAAATGAGGGTGTGATGGGGAGAGAGAGAGATGAGGGTGTGATGGAGAGAGATGAGAGTGTGATGGTAAGAGAGAGATGAGGGTGTGATGGGGAGAGAGAGATGAGGGTGTGATGGGGAGAGAGAGATGAGGGTGTGATGGGGAGAGAGAGTGATGGGAGAGAGAGAGATGAGGGTGTGATAGAGAGATGAGGGTGTGATGGAGAGAGAGATGAGGGTGTGATGGGGAGAGAGAGATGAGGGTGTGATGGGGAGAGAGAGATGAGGGTGTGATGGAGAGAGAGATGAGGGTGTGATGGGGAGAGAGAGATGAGGGTGTGATGGGGAGAGAGAGATGAGGGTGTGATGGGGGAGAGATGAGGGTGCGATGGGGGAGAGATGAGGGTGTGATGGAGAGAGAGAGAGAGATGAGGGTGTGATGAGGGAGAGAGAGAGATGAGGGTGTGATGGGGAGAGAGAGATGAGGGTGTGATGGGAGAGAGAGATGAGGGTGTGATGGGGAGAGAGAGAGAGAGATGAGGGTGTGATGGGGAGAGAGAGATGAGGGTGTGATGGAGAGAGAGAGATGAGGGTGTGATGGAGAGAGAGAGAGATGAGGGTGTGATGGAGAGAGAGAGAGATGAGGGTGTGATGGGGAGAGAGAGAGATGAGGGTGTGATGGGGAGAGAGAGAGATGAGGGTGTGATGGAGAGAGAGAGAGATGAGGGTGTGATGGGGAGAGAGAGAGAGAGATGGGGAGAGAGAGAGAGATGAGGGTGTGATGGAGAGAGAGAGATGAGGGTGTGATGGAGAGAGAGATGAGGGTGTGATGGGGAGAGAGAGATGAGGGTGTGATGGAGAGAGATGAGGGTGTGATGAGGGAGAGATGAGGGTGTGATGGAGAGAGATGAGGGTGTGATGAGGGAGAGATGAGGGTGTGATGGGGAGAGATGAGGGTGTGATGGAGAGAGATGAGGGTGTGATGGGGAGAGATGAGAGTGTGATGGAGAGAGATGAGGGTGTGATGGGAGAGAGAGAGAGATGAGGGTGTGATGGGAGAGAGAGAGAGATGAGGGTGTGATGGGGAGAGAGAGAGATGAGGGTGTGATGAGGGAGAGATGAGGGTGTGATGGGGAGAGAAAGAGATGAGGGTGTGATGGAGAGAGAGAGAAATGAGGGTGTGATGGAGAGAGAGATGAGGGTGTGAGGGGAGAGAGAGTGATGGGAAGAGAGAGATGAGGGTGTGATGGGGAGAGAGAGAGATGAGGGTGTGATGGGAGAGAGAGAGATGAGGGTGTGATGGAGAGAGAGAGATGAGAGTGTGATGGGGAGAGAGAGAGATGAGGGTGTGATGGGGAGAGAGAGAGATGAGGGTGTGAGGGGAGAGAGAGTGATGGGAAGAGAGAGATGAGGGTGTGATGGGGAGAGAGAGAGATGAGGGTGTGATGGAGAGAGATGAGAGATGAGAGTGTGATGGTAAGAGAGAGATGAGGGTGTGATGGGGAGAGAGAGAGATGAGGGTGTGAGGGGAGAGAGAGAGAGATGAGGGTGTGATGGGGAGAGAGAGAGATGAGGGTGTGAGGGGAGAGAGAGAGATGAGGGTGTGATGGGGAGAGAGAGAGATGAGGGTGTGATGGAGAGAGATGAGAGTGTGATGGTAAGAGAGAGATGAGGGTGTGATGGGGAGAGAGAGAGAGATGAGGGTGTGATGGAGAGAGATGACAGTGTGATGGTAAGAGAGAGATGAGGGTGTGATGGGGGAGAGATGAGGGTGTGATGGGGAGAGAGAGTGATGGGAGAGAGAGAGATGAGGGTGTGATGGGGAGAGTGAGAGATGAGGGTGTGATGGGGAGAGAGAGATGAGGGTGTGATGGAGAGAGAGAGATGAGGGTGTGATGGAGAGAGAGAGAGAGATGAGGGTGTGATGGAGAGAGAGAGAGAGATGAGGGTGTGATGGGGAGAGAGAGAGATGAGGTTGTGATGGAGAGAGAGAGAGAAATGAGGGTCTGATGGAGAGAGAGATGAGGGTGTGATGGGGAGAGAGAGATGAGGGTGTGATGGGGAGAGATAGTGATGGGAGAGAGAGAGAGATGAGGGTGTGATGGGAGAGAGATGAGGGTGTGATGGGAGAGAGAGATGAGGGTGCGATGGGGAGAGAGAGAGATGAGGGTGTGATGGGAGAGAGAGATGAGGGTGTGATGGTGAGAGAGAGATGAGGGTGTGATGGTGAGAGAGAGATGAGGGTGTGATGGGGAGAGAGAGATGAGGGTGTGATGAGGGAGAGATGAGCGTGTGATGATGAGAGATGAGGGTGTGATCGGGAGAGAGAGAGATGAGGGTGTGATGGGGGAGAGAGAGAGAGAGAGATGAGGGTGTGATCGGGAGAGAGAGAGATGAGGGTGTGATGGGGAGAGAGAGATGAGGGTGTGATGGGAGAGAGAGAGAGATGAGGGTGTGATGGAGAGAGAGAGATGAGGGTGTGATGGAGAGAGAGAGAGATGAGGGTGTGATGGAGAGAGAGAGATGAGGGTGTGATGGAGAGAGAGAGAGATGAGGGTGTGATGGAGAGAGAGAGAGATGAGGGTGTGATGGGAGAGAGAGAGATGAGGGTGTGATGGAGAGAGAGAGATGAGGGTGTGATGGGAGAGAGAGAGAGAGATGGGGAGAGAGAGAGAGATGAGGGTGTGATGGAGAGAGAGAGATGAGGGTGTGATGGAGAGAGAGATGAGGGTGTGATGGGGAGAGAGAGATGAGGGTGTGATGGAGAGAGAGAGATGAGGGTGTGATGGAGAGAGAGAGATGAGGGTGTGATGGAGAGAGATGAGGGTGTGATGAGGGAGAGATGAGGGTTGTGAGGTGATGGAGAGAGATGAGGGTGTGATGGAGAGAGATGAGGGTGTGATGGAGAGAGAGATGAGGGTGTGATGGAGAGAGAGATGAGGGTGTGATGGGAGAGAGAGATGGAGAGAGATGAGGGTGTGATGGAGAGAGAGTAGGGGTGTGGATGGGAGAGAGAGAGAGATGAGGGTGTG
>NC_030441.2:7834621-7867121 GCF_001660625.3 Ictalurus punctatus
GGAGAGAGAGAGAGAGATGAGGGTGTGATGGAGAGAGAGAGAGAGAGATGAGGGTGTGATGGAGAGAGAGAGAGATGAGGGTGTGATGGAGAGAGATGAGGGTGTGATGGGGAGAGAGAGAGATGAGGGTGTGATTGGGAGAGAGAGAGAGATGAGGGTGTGATTGGGAGAGAGAGAGAGATGAGGGTGTGATGGGAGAGAGAGAGAGAGAGATGAGGGTGTGATGGAGAGAGAGAGAGATGAGGGTGTGATGGGGAGAGAGAGATGAGGGTGTGATGCGGAGAGAGAGATGAGGGTGTGTTCGAGAGAGATGAGGGTGTGATGGAGAGAGATGAGGGTGTGATTGAGAGAGATGAGAGTGTGATGGGGAGAGTGAGAGATGAGGGTGTGATGGAGAGAGAGAGAGTGATGGGGAGAGAGAGATGAGGGTGTGATGGGGAGAGAGAGAGATGAGGGTGTGATAGAGAGAGAGAGATGAGAGTGTGATGGGGAGAGAGAGAGATGAGGGTGTGATGAGAGAGAGATGAGGGTGTGATGGAGAGAGAGAGAGATGAGGGGGTGATAGAGAGAGAGATGAGGGTGTGATGGGGAGAGAGAGAGATGAGGGTGTGATGAGAGAGAGAGATGAGGGTGTGATGGGGAGAGATGAAGGTGTGATGGGGAGAGAGAGAGTGATGGGGAGAGAGAGAGATGAGGGTATGATGGAGAGAGAGAGATGAGGGTGTGATGGGGGATAGAGAGAGAGATGAGGGTGTGATGGGGGATAGAGAGAGAGATGAGGGTGTGATGGGGAGAGACAGATGAGGGTGTGATGGAGGAGAGATGAGGGTGTGATGGGGAGAGAGAGAGAGATGAGGGTGTGATGGGGGAGAGATGAGGGTGTGATGGGGGAGAGAGAGAGATGAGGGTGTGATGGAGAGAGAGAGAGATGAGGGTGTGATGGAGAGAGAGAGAGAGAGATGAGGGTGTGATGGAGAGAGAGAGAGAGAGATGAGGGTGTGATGGAGAGAGAGAGAGAGATGAGGGTGTGATAGAGAGAGAGATGAGGGTGTGATGGGGAGAGAGAGAGAGAGATGAGGGTGTGATGGGGAGAGAGAGATGAGGGTGTGATGGGGAGAGAGAGATGAGGGTGTGATGGGGAGAGAGAGATGAGGGTGTGATGGGGAGAGAGAGATGAGGGTGTGATGGAGAGAGAGAGAGAGAGATGAGGGTGTGATGCGGAGAGAGAGATGAGGGTGTGATGCGGAGAGAGAGATGGGGGTGTGATGGGGGAGAGAGAGAGATGAGGGTGTGATCGAGAGAGCTGAGGGTGTGATGGGGGAGAGAGAGAGATGAGGGTGTGATGGGGAGAGAGAGAGAGTGATGGGGAGAGAGAGAGATGAGGGTGTGATGGGAGAGAGATGAGGGTGTGATGGGGGAGAGAGAGAGATGAGTGTGATGGAGAGAGAGAGATGAGGGTGTGATGGAGAAAGAGAGATGAGGGTGTGATGGGGAGAGAGAGAGAGTGATGGGGAGAGAGATGAGGGTGTGATGGGGAGAGAGAGATGAGGGTGTGATGGGGAGAGAGAGATGAGGGTGTGATGGGGGAGAGGTGAGGGTGTGATGGGGAGAGAGAAATGAGGGTGTGATGGAGAGAGAGAGAGAGATGAGGGTGTGATGGGGGAGAGAGAGAGATGAGTGTGATGGAGAGAGAGAGATGAGGGTGTGATGGAGAAAGAGAGAGATGAGGGTGTGATGGGGAGAGAGAGATGAGGGTGTGATGGGGAGAGAGAGAGAGATGAGGGTGTGATGGAGAGAGAGAGATGAGGGTGTGATGGGGGAGAGATGAGGGTGTGATGGGGAGAGAGAGAGATGAGGGTGTGATGGGGAGAGAGAGAGATGAGGGTGTGATGGGGAGAGAGAGAGAGTGATGGGGAGAGAGAGATGAGGGTGTGATGGAGAGAGAGAGAGAGATGAGGGTGTGATGGGAGAGAGAGAGAGATGAGGGTGTGATGGGGAGAGAGAGAGAGTGATGGGGAGAGAGAGATGAGGGTGTGATGGAGAGAGACAGAGAGTGATGGGGAGAGAGAGATGAGGGTGTCATGGGGAGAGAGAGAGATGAGGGTGTGATGGGGAGAGAGAGATGAGGGTGTGATGGGGGAGAGGTGAGGGTGTGATGGGGAGAGAGAAATGAGGGTGTGATGGAGAGAGAGAGAGAGATGAGGGTGTGATGGGAGAGAGATGAGGGTGTGATGGGGGAGAGAGAGAGATGAGTGTGATGGAGAGAGAGAGATGAGTGTGTGATGGGGAGAGAGAGAGAGATGAGGGTGTGATGGAGAGAGAGAGATGAGGGTGTGATGGGGGAGAGATGAGGGTGTGATGGGGAGAGAGAGAGTGATGGGGAGAGAGAGAGAGATGAGGGTGTGATGGAGAGAGACAGAGAGTGATGGGGAAAGAGAGATGAGGGTGTGATGGGGAGAGAGAGAGATGAGGGTGTGATGGGGAGAGAGAGATGAGGGTGTGATGGGGAGAGAGAGATGAGGGTGTAATGGGGAGAGAGAAATGAGGGTGTGATGGAGAGAGAGAGAGAGATGAGGGTGTGATGGGAGAGAGAGAGAGTGATGGGGAGAGAGATGAGGGTGTGATGGGGAGAGAGAGAGATGAGGGTTTGATGGGGAGAGAGAGAGAGTGATGGGGAGAGAGAGATGAGGGTGTCATGGGGAGAGAGAGAGAGATGAGGGTGTGATGGGGAGGGAGAGATGAGGGTGTGATGGGGAGAGAGAAATGAGGGTGTGATGGAGAGAGAGAGAGAGATGAGGGTGTGATGGGAGAGAGATGAGGGTGATGGAGAGAGAGAGATGAGGGTGTGATGGGGAAAGAGAGAGATGAGGGTGTGATGGAGAGAGATGAGAGTGTGATGGGGAGAGTAAGAGATGCGGGTGTGATGGAGAGAGAGAGAGTGATGGGGAGAGAGAGATGAGGGTGTGATGGGGAGAGAGAGAGATGAGGGTGTGATGGGGAGAGAGAGAGAGATGAGGGTGTGATGGAGAGAGAGAGATGAGGGTGTGATGGGTTGAGAGAGAGATGAGGGTGTCATGGGGAGAGACAGATGAGGGTGTGATGGGGGAGAGAGAGAGAGATGAGGGTGTGATGGAGAGAGAGAGATGAGGGTGTGATGGGGAGAGAGAAATGAGGGTGTGATGGAGAGAGAGAGAGAGATGAGGGTGTGATGGGAGAGAGAGATGAGGGTGTGATGGGGAGAGAGAGAGAGATGAGGGTGTGATGGAGAGCGATGAGGGTGTGATGAGGGAGAGATGAGGGTGTGATGGGGAGAGAGAGAGATGAGGGTGTGATAGAGAGAGAGATGAGGGTGTGATGGAGAGAGAGAGATGAGGGTGTGATGGGGAGAGAGAGATGAGGGTGTGATGGGGAGAGAGAGATGAGGGTGTGATGAGAGAGAGAGATGAGGGTGTGATGAGAGAGAGAGATGAGGGTGTGATGGGGAGAGATGAGGGTGTGATAGAGAGAGAGATGAGGGTATGATGGAGAGAGAGAGATGAGAGTGTGATGGGGAGAGAGAGAGATGAGGGTGTGATGGGCAGAGAGAGAGATGAGGGTGTGATGGAGAGAGAGAGAGATGAGGGTGTGATAGAGAGAGAGATGAGGGTGTGATGGAGAGAGAGAGAGATGAGGGTGTGATGGGGGAGAGATGAGGGTGTGATGGGGGAGAGAGAAATGAGGGTGTGATGGAGAGAGAGAGAGAGATGAGGGTGTGATGGAGAGAGAGAGAGAGATGAGGGTGTGATGGGGAGAGAGAGAGAGATGAGGGTGTGATGGGAGAGAGAGAGAGATGAGGGTGTGATGGGAGAGAGAGATGAGGGTGTGATGGGGAGAGAGAGATGAGGGTGTGATGGGGGAGAGAGAGATGAGGGTGTGATGGAGAGAGAGAGAGATGAGGGTGTGATGGAGAGAGAGAGAGATGAGGGTGTGATGGAGAGAGAGAGAGAGAGATGAGGGTGTGATGCGGAGAGAGAGATGAGGGTGTGATGGGGAGAGAGAGAGATGAGGGTGTGATGGGGAGAGAGAGATGAGGGTGTGATGGGGAGAGAGAGAGATGAGGGTGTGATGGGGAGAGAGAGATGAGGGTGTGATGGGGAGAGAGAGAGAGATGAGGGTGTGATGAGGGAGAGAGAGAGATGAGGTTGTGATGGAGAGAGAGAGAGAGAAATGAGGGTCTGATGGAGAGAGAGATGAGGGTGTGATGGGGAGAGAGAGAGAGATGAGGGTGTGATAGAGAGATGATGGTGTGATGGAGAGAGAGAGATGAGGGTGTGATGGAGAGAGATGAGGGTGTGATGGAGAGAGATGAGGGTGTGATAAGGGAGAGATGAGGGTGTGATGGAGAGAGAGAGATGAGGGTGTGATGGGGAGAGAGATGAGGGTGTGATGGGGAGAGAGATGAGGGTGTGATGGAGAGAGATGAGGGTGTGATGGGGAGAGAGAGAGTGATGGGGAGAGAGAGAGATGAGGGTGTGATGGAGAGAGAGAGATGAGGGTGTGATGGGGAGAGAGAGAGATGAGGGTGTGATGGGGAGAGATGAGAGTGTGATGGGGAGAGAGAGATGAGGGTGTGATGGGGAGAGAGAGAGTGATGGGGAGAGAGAGAGATGAGGGTGTGATGGAGAGAGAGAGATGAGGGTGTGATGGGGAGAGAGAGAGATGAGGGTGTGATGGAGAGAGAGAGAGATGAGGGTGTGATGGAGAGAGAGAGAGAGATGAGGGTGTGATGGGGAGAGAGAGAGATGAGGTTGTGATGGAGAGAGAGAGAGAAATGAGGGTCTGATGGAGAGAGAGATGAGGGTGTGATGGGGAGAGAGAGTGATGGGGAGAGAGAGAGATGAGGGTGTGATGGAGAGAGAGAGATGAGGGTGTGATGGAGAGAGATGAGAGTGTGATGGTAAGAGAGAGATGAGGGTGTGATGGAGAGAGAAAGAGAAATGAGGGTGTGATGGAGAGAGAGATGAGGGTGTGAGGGGAGAGAGAGTGATGGGAAGAGAGAGATGAGGGTGTGATGGAGAGAGATGAGAGTGTGATGGTAAGAGAGATGAGGGTGTGATGGGGAGAGAGAGATGAGGGTGTGATGGGGAGAGAGAGTGATGGGAGAGAGAGAGATGAGGGTGTGATGGGGAGAGAGAGATGAGCATTGTATGGGGGAGAGATGAGGGTGTGATGGGGAGGGATGAGGGTGTGATGAGCGTGTGATGGGGAGATAGAGAGATGAGGGTGTGATGGAGAGAGAGATGAGCGTGTGATGGGGAGGGATGAGGGTGTGATGGAGAGAGAGATGAGGGTGTGATGGGGAGAGAGAGTGATGGGGAGAGAGAGAGATGAGGGTGTGATGGGGAGAGAGAGAGAGATGAGGGTGTGATGGGGGAGAGACAGAGAGATGAGAGTGTGATGGAGAGAGAGTGATGGGGAGAGAGAGAGATGAGGGTGTGATGGAGAGAGAGAGAGATGAGGGTGTGATGGGGGAGAGATGAGGGTGTGATGGAGAGAGAGATGAGCGTGTGATGAGAGTGTGATGGGGAGAGAGAGATGAGGGTGTGATGGGGAGAGATGAGGGTGTGATGGGGAGAGAGAGATGAGGGTGTGATGGGAGAGAGAGAGAGATGAGGGTGTGATGGAGAGAGATGAGAGTGTGATGGGGAGAGAGAGAGATGAGGGTGTGATGGAGAGAGAGAGATGAGGGTGTGATGGGGAGAGAGAGAGATGAGGTTGTGATGGAGCGAGAGAGAGAAATGAGGGTGTGATGGGGAGAGAGAGATGAGGGTGTGATGGGGAGAGAGAGATGAGGGTGTGATGGGGAGAGAGAGTGATGGGAGAGAGAGAGATGAGGGTGTGATAGAGAGATGATGGTGTGATGGAGAGAGAGAGATGAGGGTGTGATGGGGACAGAGAGATGAGGGTGTGATGGGGAGAGATAGTGATGGGAGAGAGAGAGATCAGGGTGTGATGGAGAGAGAGAGATGAGGGTGTGATGGGGAGAGAGAGATGAGGGTGTGATGGGGAGAGAGAGATGAGGGTGTGATGGGGAGAGAGAGATGAGGGTGTGATGGGGAGAGAGAGATGAGGGTGTGATGGGGAGAGAGAGATGAGGGTGTGATGGGGAGAGAGAGTGATGGGAGAGAGAGAGATGAGGGTGTGATGGAGAGAGAGAGATGAGGGTGTGATGGAGAGAGAGATGAGGGTGTGATGGAGAGAGAGAGTGATGGGAGAGAGAGAGATCAGGGTGTGATGGAGAGAGAGATGAGGGTGTGATGGAGAGAGAGTGTGATGGAGAGAGATGAGAGTGTGATGGAGAGAGATGAGAGTGTGATGGGGAGAGAGAGAGATGAGGGTGTGATGGGGAGAGAGAGATGAGGGTGTGAAGGGGAGAGAGAGAGATGAGGGTGTGATGGGGAGAGATGAGGGTGTGATGGGAGAGAGAGATGAGGGTGTGATGGGGAGAGTGAGAGATGAGGGTGTGATGGAGAGAGAGAGAGATGAGGGTGTGATGGAGAGAGAGAGAGAGATGAGGGTGTGATGAGAGAGAGAGATGAGGCTGTGATGGAGAGAGATGAGAGTGTGATGGGGAGAGAGAGAGATGAGGGTGTGATGGAGAGAGAGAGATGAGGGTGTGATGGGGAGAGAGAGAGATGAGGGTGTGATGGGGAGAGAGAGATGAGGGTGTGATGGGGAGAGAGAGATGAGGGTGTGATGGGGAGAGAGAGATGAGGGTGTGATGGGGAGAGAGAGTGATGGGAGAGAGAGAGATGAGGGTGTGATAGAGAGATGATGGTGTGATGGAGAGAGAGAGAGATGAGGGTGTGATGGAGAGAGAGAGAGATGAGGGTGTGATGGAGAGAGAGAGAGAGATGAGGGTGTGATGAGAGAGAGAGATGAGGGTGTGATGAGAGAGAGAGATGAGGCTGTGATGAGGAGAGATGAGGGTGTGATGGGGAGAGAGAGAGATGAGGGTGTGATGGGGGAGAGAGAGAGAGATGAGAGTGTGATGGGGAGAGATGAGGGTGTGATGGGGAGAGAGAGAGTGATGGGGAGAGAGAGAGATGAGGGTGTGATGGGGAGAGAGAGAGATGAGGGTGTGATGAGGAGAGATGAGGGTGTGATGGGGAGAGAGAGAGTGATGGGGAGAGAGAGAGATGAGGGTGTGATGGGGAGAGAGAGATGAGCGTGTGATGGGGAGGGATGAGGGTGTGATGGAGAGAGAGATGAGCGTGTGATGAGAGAGAGATGAGGGTGTGATGGAGATAGATGAGTGTGATGGGGAAAGATGAGAGTGTGATGGGGAGAGAGAGAGATGAGGGTGTGATGGGGAGAGAGAGAGATGAGGGTGTGATGGGAGAGAGAGAGATGAGGGTGTGATGGGAGAGAGAGAGATGAGGGTGTGATGGGAGAGAGAGAGATGAGGGTGTGATGGGAGAGAGAGAGATGAGGGTGTGATGGAGAGAGAGAGATGAGGGTGTGATGGAGAGAGATGAGAGTGTGATGGGGAGAGAGAGAGATGAGGTTGTGATGGAGAGAGAGATGAGGGTGTGATGCGGAGAGAGAGAGATGAGGTTGTGATGGAGAGAGAGATGAGGGTGTGATGCGGAGAGAGAGATGAGGGTGTGATCGAGAAAGATGAGGGTGTGATGGAGAGAGATGAGAGTGTGATGGGGAGAGTGAGAGATGAGGGTGTGATGGAGAGAGATGAGAGTGTGATGGGGAGAGTGAGAGATGAGGGTGTGATGGAGAGAGAGAGTGTGATGGGGAGAGTGAGAGATGAGGGTGTGATGGAGAGAGAGAGTGTGATGGGGAGAGTGAGAGATGAGGGTGTGATGGAGAGAGAGAGATGAGGGTGTGATGGAGAGAGAGAGAGATGAGGGTGTGATGGAGAGAGAGAGAGATGAGGGTGTGATGGAGAGAGAGAGAGATGAGGGTGTGATGGAGAGAGAGAGATGAGGGTGTGATGGGGAGAGATGAGGGTGTGATGGAGAGAGATGAGGGTGTGATGGGGAGAGATGAGAGTGTGATGGGGAGAGAGAGAGATGAGGGTGTGCTGGAGAGAGAGAGAGAGATGAGGGTGTGCTGGAGAGAGAGAGAGAGATGAGGGTGTGCTGGAGAGAGAGAGAGAGATGAGGGTGTGATGGAGAGAGAGAGAGATGAGGGTGTGATGGGGAGAGATGAGGGTGTGATGGGGAGAGAGAGAGATGAGGGTGTGATGGAGAGAGAGAGAGAGATGAGGGTGTGATAAGGGAGAGATGAGGGTGTGATGGGGAGAGAGAGAGATGAGGGTGTGATGGGGAGAGATGAGGGTGTGATGGGGAGAGAGAGAGTGATGGGGAGAGAGAGAGTGATGGGGAGAGATGAGAGTGTGATGGGGAGAGAGAGAGATGAGAGTGTGCTGGAGAGAGAGAGAGAGATGAGGGTGTGATGGAGAGAGAGAGAGAGAGATGAGGGTGTGATGGAGAGAGAGAGAGATGAGGGTGTGATGGAGAGAGATGAGGGTGTGATGGGGAGAGAGAGAGATGAGGGTGTGATTGGGAGAGAGAGAGAGATGAGGGTGTGATTGGGAGAGAGAGAGAGATGAGGGTGTGATGGGAGAGAGAGAGAGAGATGAGGGTGTGATGGAGAGAGAGAGAGATGAGGGTGTGATGGGGAGAGAGAGATGAGGGTGTGATGCGGAGAGAGAGATGAGGGTGTGTTCGAGAGAGATGAGGGTGTGATGGAGAGAGATGAGGGTGTGATTGAGAGAGATGAGAGTGTGATGGGGAGAGTGAGAGATGAGGGTGTGATGGAGAGAGAGAGAGTGATGGGGAGAGAGAGATGAGGGTGTGATGGGGAGAGAGAGAGATGAGGGTGTGATGGAGAGAGAGAGATGAGAGTGTGATGGGGAGAGAGAGAGATGAGGGTGTGATGAGAGAGAGATGAGGGTGTGATGGAGAGAGAGAGAGATGAGGGGGTGATAGAGAGAGAGATGAGGGTGTGATGGGGAGAGAGAGAGATGAGGGTGTGATGAGAGAGAGAGATGAGGGTGTGATGGGGAGAGATGAAGGTGTGATGGGGAGAGAGAGAGTGATGGGGAGAGAGAGAGATGAGGGTATGATGGAGAGAGAGAGATGAGGGTGTGATGGGGGATAGAGAGAGAGATGAGGGTGTGATGGGGGATAGAGAGAGAGATGAGGGTGTGATGGGGAGAGACAGATGAGGGTGTGATGGAGGAGAGATGAGGGTGTGATGGGGAGAGAGAGAGAGATGAGGGTGTGATGGAGAGAGAGAGAGAGAGAGATGAGGGTGTGATGGAGAGAGAGAGAGAGATGAGGGTGTGATAGAGAGAGAGATGAGGGTGTGATGGGGAGAGAGAGATGAGGGTGTGATGGGGAGAGAGAGATGAGGGTGTGATGGGGAGAGAGAGATGAGGGTGTGATGGGGAGAGAGAGATGAGGGTGTGATGGGGAGAGAGAGATGAGGGTGTGATGGGGAGAGAGAGATGAGGGTGTGATGGAGAGAGAGAGAGAGAGATGAGGGTGTGATGCGGAGAGAGAGATGAGGGTGTGATGCGGAGAGAGAGATGGGGGTGTGATGGGGGAGAGAGAGAGCTGAGGGTGTGATGGGGAGAGAGAGATGAGGGTGTGATCGAGAGAGCTGAGGGTGTGATGGGGGAGAGAGAGAGCTGAGGGTGTGATGGGGAGAGAGAGAGAGTGATGGGGAGAGAGAGATGAGGGTGTGATGGGGAGAGAGAGAGATGAGGGTGTGATGGGAGAGAGATGAGGGTGTGATGGGGGAGAGAGAGAGATGAGTGTGATGGAGAAAGAGAGATGAGGGTGTGATGGGGAGAGAGAGAGAGTGATGGGGAGAGAGATGAGGGTGTGATGGGGAGAGAGAGAGATGAGGGTGTGATGGAGAGAGAGAGAGAGATGAGGGTGTGATGGGGGAGAGAGAGAGATGAGTGTGATGGAGAGAGAGAGATGAGGGTGTGATGGAGAAAGAGAGAGATGAGGGTGTGATGGAGAGAGAGAGATGAGGGTGTGATGGGGGAGAGAGAGATGAGGGTGTGATGGGGAGAGAGAGAGATGAGGGTGTGATGGGGAGAGAGAGAGATGAGGGTGTGATGGGGAGAGAGAGAGAGTGATGGGGAGAGAGAGATGAGGGTGTGATGGGGAGAGAGAGAGATGAGGGTGTGATGGAGAGAGAGAGAGAGATGAGGGTGTGATGGGGGAGAGAGAGAGATGAGTGTGATGGAGAGAGAGAGATGAGGGTGTGATGGAGAAAGAGAGAGATGAGGGTGTGATGGGGAGAGAGAGATGAGGGTGTGATGGGGAGAGAGAGAGAGATGAGGGTGTGATGGAGAGAGAGAGATGAGGGTGTGATGGGGGAGAGAGAGATGAGGGTGTGATGGGGAGAGAGAGAGATGAGGGTGTGATGGGGAGAGAGAGAGATGAGGGTGTGATGGAGAGAGAGAGAGAGATGAGGGTGTGATGGGAGAGAGAGAGAGTGATGGGGAGAGAGAGATGAGGGTGTGATGGGGAGAGAGAGAGATGAGGGTGTGATGGGGAGAGAGAGATGAGGGTGTAATGGGGAGAGAGAAATGAGGGTGTGATGGAGAGAGAGAGAGAGATGAGGGTGTGATGGGAGAGAGAGAGAGTGATGGGGAGAGAGATGAGGGTGTGATGGGGAGAGAGAGAGAGTGATGGGGAGAGAGAGATGAGGGTGTCATGGGGAGAGAGAGAGAGATGAGGGTGTGATGGGGAGGGAGAGATGAGGGTGTGATGGGGAGAGAGAAATGAGGGTGTGATGGAGAGAGAGAGAGAGATGAGGGTGTGATGGGAGAGAGATGAGGGTGTGATGGGGGAGAGAGAGAGATGAGTGTGATGGAGAGAGAGAGATGAGGGTGTGATGGGGAAAGAGAGAGATGAGGGTGTGATGGAGAGAGATGAGAGTGTGATGGGGAGAGAGAGAGTGATGGGGAGAGAGAGATGAGGGTGTGATGGGGAGAGAGAGAGATGAGGGTGTGATGGGGAGAGAGAGAGAGATGAGGGTGTGATGGAGAGAGAGAGATGAGGGTGTGATGGGTTGAGAGAGAGATGAGGGTGTCATGGGGAGAGACAGATGAGGGTGTGATGGGGGAGAGAGAGAGAGATGAGGGTGTGATGGAGAGAGAGAGATGAGGGTGTGATGGAGAGAGAGAGAGAGATGAGGGTGTGATGAGGGAGAGATGAGGGTGTGATGGGGAGAGAGAGAGATGAGGGTGTGATAGAGAGAGAGATGAGGGTGTGATGGAGAGAGAGAGATGAGGGTGTGATGGGGAGAGAGAGATGAGGGTGTGATGAGAGAGAGAGATGAGGGTGTGATGGAGAGAGAGAGAGAGATGAGGGTGTGATGAGGGAGAGATGAGGGTGTGATGGGGAGAGAGAGAGAGATGAGGGTGTGATGAGGGAGAAATGAGGGTGTGATGGAGAGAGAGAGAGAGATGAGGGTGTGATGAGGGAGAGATGAGGGTGTGATGGGGAGAGAGAGAGATGAGGGTGTGATAGAGAGAGAGATGAGGGTGTGATGGAGAGAGAGAGATGAGGGTGTGATGGGGAGAGAGAGATGAGGGTGTGATGAGAGAGAGAGATGAGGGTGTGATGAGAGAGAGAGATGAGGGTGTGATGGGGAGAGAGAGATGAGGGTGTGATGAGAGAGAGAGATGAGGGTGTGATAGAGAGAGAGATGAGGGTATGATGGAGAGAGAGAGATGAGAGTGTGATGGGGAGAGAGAGAGATGAGGGTGTGATGGGCAGAGAGAGAGATGAGGGTGTGATGGAGAGAGAGAGAGATGAGGGTGTGATAGAGAGAGAGATGAGGGTGTGATGGAGAGAGAGAGAGATGAGGGTGTGATGGGGGAGAGATGAGGGTGTGATGGGGGAGAGAGAAATGAGGGTGTGATGGAGAGAGAGAGAGAGATGAGGGTGTGATGGAGAGAGAGAGAGAGATGAGGGTGTGATGGGGAGAGAGAGAGAGATGAGGGTGTGATGGGAGAGAGAGATGAGGGTGTGATGGGGAGAGAGAGATGAGGGTGTGATGGGGAGAGAGAGATGAGGGTGTGATGGGGGAGAGAGAGATGAGGGTGTGATGGAGAGAGAGAGAGATGAGGGTGTGATGGAGAGAGAGAGAGATGAGGGTGTGATGGAGAGAGAGAGAGAGAGATGAGGGTGTGATGCGGAGAGAGAGATGAGGGTGTGATGGGGAGAGAGAGAGATGAGGGTGTGATGGGGAGAGAGAGATGAGGGTGTGATGGGGAGAGAGAGAGATGAGGGTGTGATGGGGAGAGAGAAATGAGGGTGTGATGGAGAGAGAGAGAGAGATGAGGGTGTGATGGGAGAGAGATGAGGGTGTGATGGGGCAGAGAGAGATGAGTGTGATGGAGAGAGAGAGAGATGAGGGTGTGATGGGGAGAGAGAGAGAGATGAGGGTGTGATGGGGGAGAGACAGAGAGATGAGAGTGTGATGGAGAGAGAGAGAGATGAGGGTGTGATGGGGGAGAGATGAGGGTGTGATGGAGAGAGAGATGAGCGTGTGATGAGAGTGTGATGGGGAGAGAGAGATGAGGGTGTGATGGGGAGAGAGAGATGAGGGTGTGATGGGGAGAGAGAGATGAGGGTGTGATGGGAGAGAGAGAGAGATGAGGGTGTGATGGAGAGAGATGAGAGTGTGATGGGGAGAGAGAGAGATGAGGGTGTGATGGAGAGAGAGAGATGAGGGTGTGATGGGGAGAGAGAGAGATGAGGGTGTGATGGAGAGAGATGAGAGTGTGATGGGGAGAGAGAGAGATGAGGGTGTGATGGAGAGAGAGAGATGAGGGTGTGATGGGGAGAGAGAGAGATGAGGTTGTGATGGAGAGAGAGAGAGAAATGAGGGTGTGATGGGGAGAGAGAGATGAGGGTGTGATGGAGAGAGATGAGAGTGTGATGGAGAGAGAGAGAGAGATGAGGGTGTGATGGGGAGAGAGAGATGAGGGTGTGATGGGGAGAGAGAGATGAGGGTGTGATGGGGAGAGAGATTGATGGGAGAGAGAGAGATGAGGGTGTGATGGAGAGAGAGAGATGAGGGTGTGATGGGGACAGAGAGATGAGGGTGTGATGGGGAGAGATAGTGATGGGAGAGAGAGAGATCAGGGTGTGATGGAGAGAGAGAGATGAGGGTGTGATGGGGAGAGAGAGTGATGGGAGAGAGAGAGATGAGGGTGTGATGGAGAGAGAGAGATGAGGGTGTGATGGGGAGAGAGAGATGAGGGTGTGATGGGGAGAGATAGTGATGGGGAGAGAGAGAGATGAGGGTGTGATGGAGAGAGAGAGATGAGGGTGTGATGGAGAGAGAGAGATGAGGGTGTGATGGAGAGAGAGAGATGAGGGTGTGATGGAGAGAGAGTGTGATGGAGAGAGATGAGAGTGTGATGGAGAGAGATGAGAGTGTGATGGGGAGAGAGAGATAGATGAGGGTGTGATGGGGGAGAGAGAGAGATGAGGGTGTGATGGGGGAGAGAGAGAGAGAGATGAGGGTGTGATGGGGGAGAGAGAGAGATAGATGAGGGTGTGATGGGGGAGAGAGAGAGATAGATGAGGGTGTGATGGGGGAGAGAGAGAGATAGATGAGGGTGTGATGGGGAACTTCCTCATGAGTTCCAAACATGATTAACCCTCATCTCTCTGTCCCCATCTGCTTCATTAATAGGTTTGAAGGAGAAACACTTCAACACTTAGGTCTGTTGTGTTTTTTGAATGTGGCCCCAGCTGCACTCCTCATTACCTGCATGGGCACTGGATAATTGGGGTAAGCAGGCAGGGCTTGTCCAGATGGGCAGAATCCTGCATAAGTGACCACATGCTGTGTGGGATTATAGAGGATGTGTGGTGGAGGAGCTGGCCTGGGAGACATCTGGGACTGAACAGCTGGAACCTGTAATGTAGGATAAGAGAGGACTTGTGGAGTTGGCAGTATTTTTTTAAATCACCTATTGTGTAGTGCATTAAAAATTGAATACATCATTCTGATAGTCTGAATTACAACTCTAGTACAATTTATTAATAAAACGGAAAAGGTATAATATGTAATACCAAGAAATATATATTTCTAATACTGACTTCAAAGGAATTACGTTTTAATAATAAAAATGAATTGAAAAAAAATGTTTTATATATATATATATATATATATATATATATATATATATATATATATATATATATATATATATATATATATATTTTTTTTTTTAATGTCTGATCAAATATTGAAATTTTTAGGAATATTTCTACATTTTTATCCTCATAAAAAAATTCAAGGATCTATGTATATGCAAACTGCTAGCTAGAGCTTTAGGATTAGACTCTGATTTATTGACTTTTGACTTGGACTTGTCTCAGATTTATTGACTTGGACTAGACTCAGATTTATTGGCATTTGTTCTTGGACTTGAAGTACATACAGACATACAGGTGATAGCCTTACTGTCCGCTTGAACCAGTCTGGCCATTCACCTGTGGTTAAATTCAACATGGGGTTTCTGCCTGCAGATCTGCTGCTCGCTGGATTGTTTTTTTGTTGTTGTTTTTTTGCACCATTCTGTATAAACTCTATTTTGTGTTTGAATCCCCGAAGTTCATCAATTTCCGATCAATTTCTGATATACGCCAACCAGCTTGTCTATGTTTTTTTTTTCTCCTTTAACTGACATTGCTCACAAATACTGTAAAACTTTTTCTTTATTTAATTTACTTTAGTTACTGTTAGCACACAGTTAGCCAGCTAGTTGCTACAGGTAGACTTGAGTAGAATATCGGCGTCAGAGCCCCGATTCACGTCATCACATTCTCAACATTTAACATTAATCCTACTCTTTAAAATATAGCCGAGCAATTATGACGTTGTTCGTCACTAAACATTTGCTAGTGAAGTTAGCTAGCTAGCTAGTCAAAATGTGACTTGGGTGCTGTTTCACCAGAACAGTTAAAACCATTATTAAAAAGGTTTTGAGTTCAGGGGTAGGATATATAAGGTCTTACCAGGTCCTTGAAGGCTCCCAGTATGGCGGCAGTAATGATGCCCAGGAAAACCCCCAGCACGTTGAGCACTACGTCGGACCACAGCAGCCTGTGCAGGTGCACCACGTCCCAGCAACTACTCACACCTGTGAAGTCATAGTAATGCGTGTGGTACCCTGGGCTGGAGACACACAAACATTTCACATCTTTACAGCCCATTTGCCTTTATAAAGGGTGTAAAAGCAGCCTAGTTCAAGACAGAGGTCATATCTTAATAGATACAGGTGCTATATTACAGTATAATGTTTCAAACACAGCTCACCTCTCACAATTGTATAAATCACAGCAGTAACAGGTGTTTGATTTCACCTTGAGCTTGCAGTCTTGGTTATAGTTCTGACACACAACCTATGGCAACAGGAAATATGGGCCAGAGAGACAGACAGAAATAAGTAACAAGACTGTGCATTAAACCCTTGTCCTATACAAAAGGCAGCCACATAAAATGGAAATGTGTTTTGGCATTCCACAGATTAAGAGTTCTTTCACTATAAGACCCAATGAAGTAATGGCCCGAATCTTCAATAACCACAGGGATTACAGGTATGTGTTTCAAACGCCAAAGCATCAAATTTCACTAACTCTAAGTCACAGGTTCTCTACCTTGGGGTCACCTGAGATGCAGGAGATTCATCATCAAGCCTTATTTATAATGCAAATTGATTTACTGTGTATATGAAAATAACTAACTGTCAGTTTATTATTACATTTATCATGTTAATCAACGTGGCCTTTACACAGGACACTTTAAATGCACACAGAGGCTATTTGTATACGGTCATGGTGTCTTGCTAGAAACTTTACAAAATGTGAGGATGTGAAAATTTTGGACTCACTGGCCAAAAAAGACTGAGAACCCACTGGCCCAGTGAACCAGCAAAGCCACGTTGTACATATTACACCAGCTTAGGTACAGTGCCCTCTACTAATATTGGCACCCTTGGTAAATATGAGCAAAGAAAATCAACACAAAAATGGTTTACTGACCACAAAATCAAGGTCGTGCCATGGTCATCCCAGTCCCCTGATCTGAACCCCATAGAAAACCTGTGGAACTGAAGAGGAGAGTCCACCAGCGTGGACCTCGAAATGTGAAGCATCTGGAGAGATTCTGTATGGAGGAACGGTCTCAGATCCCTCGCCATGTATTCTCCAACCTCATTATAGAAGTCTCAGAGCTGTTATCTTGGCAAAGGGAGGTAGCACAAACTATTGACTAAAAGGGTGACAATAATTGTTGCACACCTATATTTAACAAAGGTTCTTTTTGATAAAGCTGTGTTTTGTTTGCGATTGTTTGATATCCGTGAGAGCAGAGTATTTTTGTGAATATTTTGAAGACGATATCAAAACGGTTCAACAATAAAGACAAATATTCACAGCCTTCTTTGCTCATATTTTTACCAAGGGTGCCAATATTAGTGGAGGGAACTTTACATGTAAGAAGAAACAATTCCCCCAATAGAGTGAAACACCCAAGAAATGTTTGCCTAGTCGGTAAAGTCATATAGACTTGTTACTGTAATCTATAAACATGAATATTGTAAAATTATGGAGATGGCCATCTGTTCTCATAGTGCAGTTTGATGTAATTTCACTCTCTAGGCCCCGCCTCCCAAACTTTACAGGCCAATTGGGGTATAGACATATCTTGTCAGGCTGATTGTTTTAATGGTTCGTGGAACATTGTGTAAATTTTGTTTCTTTTCCAGCAGACTTTTCCTAGGCATGTTGTGAGTGGTTTATACACACCTCATTGTAGTAGTTGTCATAGGCATAACCTGTGCTGCTGGCATAGAACTCGCACCTTCCTTCCATTAGCGGTCTTCTGTCCTAGAGTAGAAATAAAACGTTTTTATTGACTCCGCAAACTGTGAAGCTGATTAATTCCTGAATGCACTATTATCAAGCATGAAAAGAAAAAAAAAAATCAATCCCCTCTGATATTCGATTGCTCGCATGTATGCTATACTGAAGCGTTTTAGCAGAGGCTTACACACACTACATAGTCTTAATGAACCAACCATAAGTTTTTATTGAATCCGTCTCTGTGGCTTTATTAGAGCAAGATGTTCAGATGCAGTGCGTGTGACGTCACATTCAAGCTCTCTTACCCAAATAAACATAAAGAATGGCAGTTATTCATCCTCGAACTGACTGATGATTTCTCATACTTTTACAGCAAACCTATCATGTAGACTTCTATATAGACTTGTATAACTTCGTGGCCATAATGTGAATGAAGGAAAGCGTGAAGCTATTAAAACCCGCTGACTGTAATATTAATAAAATGAAAGCACTGAGGGAGTAATCAGACTGCACAGATCTTAAATAGCACATTTACCGGAACTGATTCAAAAAATAAATCTAGTTTTAGTACAAATCATAGTTTAAATGTGTGTTTTTTCTATCACTTATAAAAGGCTATCTGAATGTATTAATACATACACTTTTTTTTTTTTTTTTTTTTTAAACTCTGGATTGTCATAATGCACCAAAACATCCATTTAATAAAATATCCACTTCAGAGAAACACTAGCATTTATCTTTGGCTTTGGTTGTTTGTTTCTTGTGAGCTATTCTTTATGGGTTCTATAGATAGGTTCTAAGCATATATCCTTCACGGAAATAAGAGTGTGTACGACGGACATACTTGAGACACGATAATAAGGAGGCCACTCTGTGATTAATGTATGTGTAATTTCTCTTATACCTCGGTTTACTGGGAAATCAGCAGGGAACAAAGTCATCAAGGCGTGTATTAGCTGAAAAAGTAAATCTATCTACCAAAATAAACAGGTGGTGTTATGTGGTCTTTCTTCGGTTGATTTATCAAAATTCATCAGATTAACATTCTTGAATTAACACACCTAGGCCACATATAAAAACATCCCATATACGCCATAGCGCCAGGTTTAATATTTACAAAAATGATTCTGATCATTGAGATCAGATTATTCAACCTTCTCGGCTTTCCCAATACATGAATGTGTATTAGGACGAGGTTAGGTTAGGAATAGGTCAGAATGTGGCCTCTAAGGTTCAGTGACTGGACTGCAGTGAGATGGAGGTGTGTGATGGAAGTACTGAGCCCCAGCCAGCTAGATGAGACGAGGCTGCTGTTTGATTATAACCACAAAGTTTTATTACCAAACCTGACACCCGAAACTAGGACGGCAGAAGAAATTGTATGACAAAAGATAAGGCGGTGACATAATTTATGTATGTGCTGTATACAAAGTCTAATATACAAACACTAAATTCTCATGTGCTGCTTACAATATACTCAGCAGCAATGATGCCGTCCACAATGGAGCAGAAGAAGCAGGAGATTACACCCAGGCTGATGAAAATTATGGCGGCCACCAACTGCAAGAGGAAAGCAAGACATAAAGATGGACGGATCAGAAGCTGAAGAACAAAGCAAGAACATACAATTCAGTCTGTTGACAGTATTATATCTGCTTATTGTATTCAAGTCAATCAACTATAATAAACAGAGCAACCTTAACACCAAGGCGCTGCCAGTAATACACCAGGCATTTGCTAGAAACCTGTCATTTTAGCACATCCACCATTAATACAGATTTATTATGCTTCTTAGCAATGCATACATACTAAGCGTGTAAATCTCAGGCTTCCACACGATACAATACGATTTCGATTCTTAAGGCAACGATTCATTATTTGACGATGCCGCTGAATCTGCTATACAGTATATGATATGATACGATTTAGTAGCCTCTGATCAACATGTACCCAACTCTGTTCAAAATCTGGGGAAAGACTACCATTAATTTGAGAATGACATTGAGGAGAAGGACTATTTTAAGTATTAGAGTTACAGGAAAATCAGCTTGCTTGACTATTTACACATCAGTTTAAAAATATGAACTATTTTTACATACCAGTGGTCTGTCCTATAATAATCTATTTTTTTATTCATTTTAATTGTTGCCTTTTAAATTGATACATCAATCCGAATCATCCATTCATTGCACCTCCCTTCAGTCTCCTCTTCAGGAGGTGAAATGCTGCTCAACTGGTGATTGACTCAGTCAGACTAAAACCTTCCACTTATCCCCTGATGAAGTTCTTTGTTGAGTTGGCAGTGTGTTTTGGGTCATTTTCTTGCTGCATGATGAATTTCCTCCCAATTAGATTGGATGCATTTCTCTGTAATCTGGCAGACAGAATGTTTCTGTAGACATCTGAATTCATTCTGCTGCTGCCATCATGAATTACATCATCAATAAAGATTAGTGATCGTGTTCCAGAAGCAGCCATGCAAGCCCAAGCTATGACACTACCTCCACCATGCTGAACACAAGAGCTTGTAGTGTTCTGGATCATGAGCAGATCCTTTGTTTCTCCACACTTTGGTCTTTGCATCACTTTGGTAGAGGTTAATCTCGGTAGTAGAACTTTTGTAGATCATCTCTGTATTTCTTTGTGAATTCCAATCTGGCTTTCTGATTCTTACTGCTGATGAGTGGTTTTGTATCTTGTGGTATGGCCGCTATATTTCTGCTCTCGAAGTCTTCTTCGTACGGTGGATTGTGATACCTTCACCCCTGCCCCGGGGAGGTCGTTGATGATGTCACAGACTGTTGTTTTTGGGTTTTTCTTCACAGCACTCACAATGTTCCTGTCATCAATTGCTGTTGTTTTCATTGGCCGACCTGTTCCATGTCTGGTTGTTAGTATACCAGTGGTTTTTTTTCTTTTTCAGGATATTAAAATTGTTGTATTGGCTATGCCCAGTGCTTGTGCAATGGTTCTGTTCGATTTTCTCAGCTTCAAAATGGCTTGCTTTTCTCCCATACACAGCTCTCTGGTCTTTGTGTTGGTTTATCCTTTATCCTGTTGGTATTCGCAGGTGAAGCCCAAAGCTAAAACCAAGAGTAGAAATTCAGAGCTAATAATTGTTTAAACAATCAATCTAAGAGGACACAGTTGGACAACAAGAAACACGTCAGTCACATGGTCTAATATTATTGATCACTAGAAAAATGGGTGGATTCAAACAAAAGGTGCCATATTCTAAGTAGTTATTTCTAACACATCTAACACAACCTCCATCCCATATAACCCCCCTGCCAAAAAAGGCTATATTATGCAAAATTCCAAAGCTAAAGGAAATAAGTTTTGCGGTGACCCTGTTAGTCTCATCTAGTAAAAGACAGATTTATCAAACAGAATGAACAAAACTGGCCGAGCAGTATGGCAGTTATAAGATATAGGACAATAAGGATGAGGATCACCAGAGGATCTAAAAGCTGCTCAGTTACCTTGGAAAAGGGTCAGAATTAGAGAATATTTATAATATTTAAATCACATAGAGAATGTGAAAATTGTTACTTGGGATAACCGTCTGTATGTAACACACTGAGTGTCTCATTATAAAACACATCTTCATTTTGTACTGCATTCTTGTAATCCAGTCCACACACACATCCATACATGCCCATGTGTTTTGAAATTGCCCTTGTCTCTCTTCCCTTCCTTCCTAGTTGATAACTTCAATGTCTGGATGTGGACTGGAGTAATAAAGGAAATGTACAGCCAGTGAAACTGTCTGCCAACCTACTCCTTTATGGGTAATTTACTGACCAAAGGCAGCCTGAAGGGCAACACTACACTTGGCAAAGGGCAATCTCATTCACCGATCTGATTCCACAAACAGTGCACAAGCTTATTGTGAATAATGAAAACTTTTACATCTCTGCTTTTCTGAACATTCTCGCCTACCTCACACAGAATCCAAATCAGTTTTCAAGAAATGCATGAGTTTTGGCCTGTTTTCATTTCCTGGAAAACTCACCAACCGTCCTGTCAAACAGAAACCCCAGACTGATCATAAATTTTTGCCGCCCCTAAAAATCCTGTCCAACTGGGAGTTTTTTAATCAGGGATGTTTGGTAGAGTGAAATCATTAGTGGATGATGAACAGTGGATGCGGTAAATGCCACTCTTCTCGTCCAGCCAAAAGAAGAGACATTAAACACATGTGAGCTTGTGTAAACTGAGCTGTATACGGCTGTGGTCACACTGAACTCCTCGTCCATCTGCTGGTCTGCCATGAGATTAGAGGTAGAAGAAACTCTAGGTTTGAAGGGTTTTTTTCGCCCTAAGAGTTTAGCTTTATGTTTTATTGTGGTGACCTGCAAAAGACATTACATTACAAAAACATCTATATCCATCATTTTATAAGAAGATTATTACAAGCAGGCATTGCTTGTAAATGTTAGTTTGGGGATATCTCCTTCACTTAATGAAAAAGCTGGTGATAAATGATGTTGAATAATATTGAATAGTGTACTAAACTCTACTTGTCGCAGGAGTGGAACCCTCAAGAGTAGACCCTTAGTGTGTATCCTTTACCTAGTAAGCTGTATGTAGTGGGGCGCACGGTGGCTTTTTGGTTAGCACGTTCAACTCACACCTCTAGGGTCGGGGCTTCGATTCCCGCTGTGGCCCTGTGTCTGCGGAGTTTGCATGTTCTCCCCGTGCTGCGGGGGTTTCCTCCGTGTACTCCGGTTTCCTCCCCCAGTCCAAAGACATGCATGGTAGGCTGATTGGCGTTTCCTACCACGTTTCCAAAGTGTCTGTAGTGTATGAATGGGTGTGTGAATGTGTATGTGATTGTGCCCTGCCTCCCAGGGTGTACCCCACCTTGTGCCCGATGCTCCCTGGGATAGGCTCCAGGTTCCCCGTGACACTGAGATCGATAAGTGGTATAGAAGATGGATGGATGGTGCATGTAGTGTACCTAATTAAATGTACAAGAGTGGTTCTTAAGACACCACTATGCAGAACATTCCCATTGCCATGTAAAAGACAGACTAAAGGTAAGAACGTTTTTTTTATTCTGATAGTTTACTGATGGAATAACAGGTCACATAGGGTTAGGTTACCATTATTTAGGAATAACCCTGTTAGAAATTTAAATTCTAAATGCAAGCAAAATTGCACCCTCAGAACAGACTCTCACAAGCAGGGTGAACATCTGATCAAACATTAAGTCTCTTCATTTACCACCTGCATACTGTAATAATTCCAAACCTAGATAAAGTCCACCGGACCTGAATCAACAATTTCCACGAGTGGCCATTTCACGCACCTGCAGAGAGAACGGATCCTGATGGCAGAGTTACAGTTCTGGCCAGCTGCTATCTTATAAAATACCCACACACTTGCTCCTTTCCTCTTTAATGACCTGATCCCAAAACCCAGCCAATCAGAGCATTTACACAGTCAGCATCTCCACACGAGAGGAAGAAAAATGCACCTGTATCACTGCATAATTGTCTCTATCAGCTCAAGGCCAGACAGAATAGCGTGGTCAAGTGATCGATGACACTGGTGGTCACTGGTTTAATGAGAACTGTAGGGTCCAGAGGTAGAATTATGACCCCTGACAAGAACACTGCTTTGGCCACAAGGTGACCTAGAGAAGAGCATACGCTGAAATATTTTACAACAGAGGACACACACACACACACACACACACACACACACACAACAAAGTAGGATGTATGGGAGGATGTATTAATATTAGGATGACATTCATCCTGGTACTACAACACATCACACGGTATTAAAACGTAACTTTTCTGTCACTTCAGTGGTACCGTTAAGGGTACATCTTTTATACCTTTAATATGTATCTTTCACCTGGAAACATGGATCTAGTGTACCTTTATTAAACTTATTTAAGGTACATAATTGCACCATAATTATGTTTTAGAGCAGGGGTGGGCAATCTTATCCGGAAAGGGCCGGTGTGGGTGCAGGTTTTCATTCCAGCCAAGCAGGAGCCACACCTGATTCCACCTGTTTGATCAGTTGATCTTGGCTTTCAGTAGAATCAGGTGCGGCTTCTGCTTGATTGGAATGAAAACCTGCACCCACACCGGTCCTTTCTGGATAAAATTGCCCACCCCTGTTTTAGAGTAAAGCAAAGCATACACTAGGTTAGAAATACTAAATGGTACAAAAGGTGTACCTCAACCGCAGTAACAAGGAAAAGTACAGTTTTGGACTCGTTTTCCTAAGTAGGAAATTCAACACGATTCTGTATGTTAAGAATTCAGTATTTATAAAATGTAATGACACAGTAAAAAAGTATTGAACACGCTAAGAAAAAGCAGTTCTCCAAGGCAAGTTAAGGCAAGGAACCAGCTGAAAGCCGTAAGTAATTAGAAAATAATTATACCTCCTATCTGTTCAAATTAATATCAGCTGATAAAAAGGCTTTTTGTTACCAAGGTGTCACACAGGAAACATCTCATGATGGGTAAAAGCAAAGAGCTCTCCCAAGACCTTCACAACCTTATTGTTGCAAACATGTTGATGGAATCAGATACAGACATATTTCAAAACTTCTGAATCTTTCAGTAAGCACCTTTGGGGCCGTTATCCACAAGTGGAGGCAACATCACTCCGTCATCAACCGGCCACGCACAGGAGCTCCTCACAAGATTACTGACCAGGGAGTCAGAAGAATAGTCAGAGGAGTAGCCCAAGAGCCAAGGACCACTCAGAAAGAGCTCCAGAAACACTTGGAGGCAGCAGAGAAAAAAAAACAGAGAAAACAATAGGCAATGCACTCCACAGCTCACGCTCACCCCACAAGACTCCATTACTAAAGAAAAGGCATGTCGAAGCTCATTTAAAGTTTGCTACAACTCATTTGGACAAGCCTATGAAATACTGGGAGAGTGTAGCCTGGTCAGACGAGAGCAGAGTTGAACTTTTTGGCTGTCATACTACACACCATGTTTGGAGAAGAAATGGCACTGCACATCACCCTAAAAACTCTACACCAACAGTGAAGTGTGGAGGTGAAGCATCATGGTGTGGGGCTGTTTTTCATCACATGGTACTGGCAGACTTCATATAACTGAAGGAACGATGAATGGAGCCCTTTACCGGGAGGTTCTTGAGAAGAATCTGCTCCTATCCACCAGGATGATGAAGATGAGACGTGGGTGGAGCTTCCAGCAGGACAACGATCCAAAGCATACAGCAAAGGAAACTCTCGATTGGTTTCAGAGAAAAAAAATCAAGGTGTCAGAATGGCCCAGACAATCACCTGACTCGAATCCAATTGAACAAGATTTAAAGACAATATGTTTAGAAGAACGGGCCAAAATCACACCTGAATACTGCGGCCCATTAATTTCTTCATACAGGAAGTGTCTTGAAGCCGTCATTACAAACAAAGGCTTCTCCACTAAATATTAAATACATTTCAGTTAATGTGTTCAATACTTTTTCCCGTGTCATTCTGCTTTATTACACATAACTTAATTTATGGACTTTACTGTTGTGAATTCTTTATATTTCCAGATTTCATGAGTTAATACTGATGTCTGGTGAAAATATCATGTGAATAGCCTCATTGGAAATATATTTACTGACAAAAATGTTGACGCGTTCAATACTTATTTCCCCCACTGTATGTCAAAATGCTAGTTTATATGGTCTGAAGTGCAGATGGTCAGTTGACTGGGTGAACAGTGATGTTTAAATTGAATCTGAAAATCATCTACTTTTGAAGCAGAGTGACAAAACAGAGTAGTGGAGGTGCGGTCGAGTGAAAACGCCCGCCTGAATGTCACCTGAAGGCCAGCGGCTCTCTGAGACTCTTTAATAAACACAGGATTACACCAGAGTGCTGTCGAATTACCAAATCTGATTGGTCAGAAAGTGTTGATTCGTTTTCTATAACAGCGGATCTGACAATAATTTGAATCGGAGGTTTATATTAACGTGCTCATTCTAATACATTATGATTTTATCGCAACAGCTAATTCACACAGACGTGCTGTCACTGGTAGCGAATTGCTGTCGTGTAAAAGAAATACCAGTGTTATACCACCATAATCAGTTAACAGTAACTACACTTCATATGGAGCCACACCACACCACCTTATTGCTGATAGAACTCTACTTGAGTGAAAAGTAGAATATTTTAAATATTTACATGAATTTCAGAGTTTTGTAGTATTTGGTACGTCCTCTTTTTGCTTTAATGACAGTGTGCACTCGAACTGGCTCGAACCGCGAATCTGCCCATTTTCCTCTGACCTCTTTATCAAAAAGGCGTTTCCACCCACAGAACTGTCGCTCACTCAGTGTTTTTTGCTTTTCACACCATTCTCTGTAAACTCTAGAGATGTGTGTGTAAAAATCCCAGGAGAGCTGCAGTTTCTGAAATGCTCAAACCGGCCCATCCATCACCAACATCCATGCCGTGGTTAAAGTCACAGAGATCACATTGTTCCACCTTCTGATGTGAACATTAACTAAAGCTCTTGACCTGTATCTACATGATTTTATGCACTGTGCGGCTGCCACATGATTGGCTGATTGGATAACTGCATACATAAGCAGTTGTACTGGTGTTCCTATTAAAATGGATGGTGAGCGTACATTAAAATAAAGTGAATTATGTAGGAAATTACAGCACGTTTTATGTGTGGCCCCCCCTTTTAAGAGACCAAAAGTAATTGGACATTTGGCTGCTCAGCTGTTCCAGGTGTGTTATTCCCTCATAACTTGACTTACAAGTAAATGAAATAATAGAGTTAACTGGAGTTGATTTCAAGTGTGATATTTACATTTGGAATCTGTTGCTATTAACTTTGAATATGAAGTTCAAAGTGCTGTCACTGTCAATGAAGCAAGCCATCATATCCCTAGGTTGAAAATTCAACAAACCACACCTACTGTAGGTGTGGCCAATTCAACTATCTTGTAAATTGTTGAAGAGAAAGAATGCACTGGTGAGCTCAGGAAGACCAAAAGAGCCTGCAAGACCACAGAAAACAACTGTGGTGGGTGACAGTGCTGGTGTGGACATGTATGGCTGCCTATGGAACTGGTTCACTAGTATTTAATGATGTGACTGCTGACAAATACAGCGATATGAATTCTAAAGTGTATAGAGCTATATCATCTGCTCAGATTCAGCCAAATGCTTCAAAACTCACTGGACTTGAATCTAATTGAGCATGCATTTCACTTGCTTAAGGTAAAAACACCCGGATAACAAGCAGGAACTGAAGACAGCTGCAGTAAAGACCTGGCAGAGCATCACCAGGGACGAACCCAAGTGCCTTCATTCCAAACTTCATCCAGCAAAGGATTTGCAACCAAATATTAAAAATATTAAAAAATGTAATTTATGGTTGTTAGTTTGTCCAATTACTTTTGGTCCCTTACGTGTGTGTGTGTGGGGGGGGGGGGGGGGGCATACAAATACAAGGTGTTGTAATTCCGACACTGTTCACCAGATCTGGACATAAATACCCTCAAATTAAAGCTGAAAATCAGCTCGGTATTCATTATTTATCCATATTTATAGACCTGACAGTACACATGAATTGTTTTGCTGGATCTGTTACATGGACTAGCATGAACAAATTTTAACCTGTTTGGACTTGAACTCTAGAACTCTTTCAATCATGTGTTGGTGATGTGGTGACGTTAAGAACAACAAGTAAGGTATTAGGGGTGTTAACCTCAGACTTCCGCACTATACCATATTATTTTGATGCTTAAGGCATGGATTAAACATTAGACGGTACCACTGACTCTGCTTCACTGAACTGCACTGCATTCGTGAATGATGCTGGCACAGAGAAGGTCTATTTACAGTACTGATATTATGTTTCACACACCAGTTGTTTGTCCGTTCTCAATAATAATCGATTTGTAATCAGTTAAAATCAATAATAATTGTTGCCTCGATTCATTTCAATCCCTGCGCCGATCCAAATAGATCCAATTTTCCCATTTTCCAATTATTGCAGTACACCCGAGGAGCGGAAGATGATATATAGTTTCACCAAAATGCCACCTGACACTGGCCATCTAGTAGTATCATGATAGGGCTTGCTGCACATCTGTAAGATGTGTAATCTGTAAGACAGACCAACTGCTCCTCAGTGTGACTCGGGGTGAGAATTAGGAGTATTCACAAGTTACCGTGTGTGTAAAAGCGTGATTGTGTAAGCAAGCTGTTACATGAGTGAGTACGTACAGTGCACTATATCAGTGTGTATGAGAATGTGTGTGAGCGTCTGTGGGGCTCGGTTACAAACACTGCACCAATGCTGTGTGGGTATGTATGTGGATGAGTGCGTGTATGTGGCAGAGTCTCCACTATTAAATTTTAAAGGGTGTTCTGGGATCAGTGCCAAGAGGGTGGGCAGAGAGAACAGGTCCTTAAATCATACACAGAGATCTCGATAAACAGCCACACTCACATCCTAAACCCTGGTCACAATGTTACCAAAGCATGGATTAAACTAACACAAGTTTTTTCTTTTTGTTGTTGTTTTTTTTAAATGTAGGAAGCCTTGAATTATACATGAAGCGTTGAGTGCTGTAAGAGTATATGTTTGGGGTTATATGTCAGTGGAACACTGTGCGCTTTTCTAAATTCCTCAGAAATTGGTTTCAGTGGAGAAGGAGGGCGACACATTGATATGGCAACTCGGGTTACACTGAAGCCAGTCACCATTAATTAATAAAATGACGACTGCAGGTGACGAAGGAAAGACACTCGCCTACATTTGTTACGATCGTAGTTACAGTCCATTCTCTTTAAGTTTAATATAATATGGTACCATGTTTAGTTTTGCAATTCTGTTGTGAGAAAATCAGGAACATTTCAGATTTTGCTTCAGTCATAAAGCTAATGCTATAACAGGTATGTGGCAATATGACATTTCCAACATAATGTTTAATTATGTTTAACATAAGTTTAATAATCATTAAACATGATATTCGATTTTAATAAATGACTAGGTTTGGTCGAGGTCTCTCCTTTGGCAACAGTGCAAGCGAGGGATAAAAAGACAGGCGTAAGGCATTCGTCCTTCCTCACAACAGTCTCAGATCAAAACACTGTATTTAACGCAATTGTGGACAATCTCACCTGGATACTGTGGAGATGTACCCAAGAGCTGCTGCTGTAATCATAAAGACTGTCTTGTGCTTGTTCCAGGACAATCAACTCATACTGAACATCTTTTCAACCCCACCTACTAATTTCCTTTACTTTTCTACACGTGTAATGGTTTATAATCTCACTGGCCGGTGCACCTAGAGGAGGATGAGTTCTCGTTTGAGTCTGGTTCCTCTAGGAATCTCTAGATCTGTAGCCGGATTTCACTGAAGTGACGATATTTATTGTCAAAAGCACTGTATACATAAAACGAAATTGAACGTAATACATTTTTATAGGCGTAGCACTTCAGCAGCAAGCTGACTAGATAACACACAGTTGAGAGAAAATACCGTACTGTCTGTAAGGCTGTATTACATTAGCTAGATAAATGAAACCATTGATTTTGCAGTCTAAACGGTCAATGCTTCAAGGAACTCTTGTCAAAGAAACATAATTAAGACATTCATTTCAATTTCCAGGAAACGTGTTTGCCTTTAATTTCCTAAACCAAAGAATCGTGACTGGTTCCACACTTCCACTCTTAATATTAGCTTAATCATTTTGCACTGTTTTTTTTTTTAATGTAGTTACTGGACAAAAAGCCATAGGGTTTGGAATCTATAAACATGCACAAGAGGAGAAACTGGCCACGATATGGAGTCTTAAAGACTGTAGCAAGAAGAACGATTAAGCTTTAACCAAAATTTATCTATGCATCCATCTTCAAACCTTAAAAAATGTATAAAAAAAATAAAATAAAGAATTACATTTAGGTTTTGATTGGACAAGGTGAATTTAGATTGTTGACGTTGACTATATTAAATGAGAAGTTTAATCTTTACTTTAAGATCAGAATTGAACTCAGTTAGAGATTATAGAATTAGGCGGACCAGGCTAGTTTTCACTAAGAAGGGAAGAACTAAACATTGGTTATTATTGGTCTCATGAGTAACATTATGTCTGTTTACTTGTTCAATCCATTAAATCCATCAGAATGAATCTTTATTTACAGCTTAATCGCTGATTGGTTAAACTCTGTTGAAAATTAATTCGTGTAATGAACTGTAATTTAATTTGATCAAATCAACACACCCTGTTAAATTAAACCTAGAAATACACGGGTAATGATCATTAAAGTGTCCATATTAACAATGTCTGAGTATAGCCTAAGGCTGATTATTGGCATGTGCTTGTGATACATATATCCATGTCTGCTCTTTTGGAATGAAAGCAGGGTTACGGTTAGACGTTAAGAGAAAAAGCCGATTTAAAGTCGCCTCACTGAGAGAAAAGGTGGATGCTGAAAATTGAGCATCAGTGTATTCCAGGAAATCCAGCCTTTCTCCAATGCTAATATCATTTTCCTTCATGCTCGTGCTTAAAGCCATTAACCAATCACAGGCAACGCTGCTGACCGCATCTTGACTCAGGCAGGTAACAAAGCAATGACCATTTATTCTGTAATTATATTTGTCATGTACTCCCAGGTAAAATGTTATTTGTTTGCAACAAGATCCCTACATCCTTTCACGTGTAACACGATCGTTCAGTGACAGGAATAAACAGAAGCACCAAAATCAAATTGCGAATGATTGAATGCAACATTGCTAATGACAAAAATATTGAGGTCAGAAATAATCCTTAAAAAAAACCCCCAAAAAACCCCCAAACATGCTCTGGAGAAATAACCTAGAAAATCAACCTGCATAATGCGAATTCATTCAGCTTCGGTTCACGCAAACATTTCACCAGGGTTCGTCTAAACCAATGGATTTATCATTTAAAAAATAAAGAAAGGGCAGAGTGGGTTTTTTAAAAAAAAATTAAATTTAGATTATTTTTGAAGACCTGCTTCATTTCCACATCTAACAGGAAACGATAGAAAAGGTATTACTTATTTACAGTAAACAAGGTGAATAAATACTTGACGCACCATTGTCTTACCTATGATTCGTGAAAACACCTTTTGAGCCAAAGGCATGTAAATGAATTAGTAAAACATTTCAAAGTATACAATAGAACATTTGAAGAAAAAAAAAATCCAGAGCTTATATGCTTATTATATATAATACAATTTTTTAATTAATTTTTTTCACATAAGGCTCATATTTACACTACAAGCCAAATTATTTAAAGACAATCTGAAATCAAAATCTTCGGCATTTTTCCCTATATAATGTCACCTACTTCCAAGTACAGCAGGCTTGGATAAAACGTGTGATGTTATACATGTGATATAGTTACACACCAGAAATGTTTATAGGTGGACAAAAGTTTCATTTAGATGAATAAGAGTTTTGAGATTGTGAAAGACAAGAAAAAAGGTCAATTTTGATTTATGATGATTTTTTTGTATTTAAAATCTATGTTCAACACCAGTGAACGAGCTGCTACTCACCATGGGTCTGCGATTCTCCACCACATTGAGCCCAACGATGCCCAAGAACGTCCCAAAGCTCAGCTAGGAGAACAAAGGAAGAGTTTTTGGTTTATAGACAAGTTCATGTTTTTAAGTCCTAAAAATCTACAGTCAGTCCTCTTGTTTATCACCTTCAGCTCACGTCCCTTACACTGTTGAAGCTATAAGAGACGGCGCCTGTTCTGATGGTGTTACTCACTATGATTCCCGAGTAGTAACCAGCCACTGCCACGTTTCCGGTGCGGGTAGCAGCCATGAGGCCGATCAGCAGGATGATGATGGACAGAGCGTGTAAAGCCACGGTGCACCACATCGCTGTGCAACGCCTCTTTGAGTACTGCTCTGTGGGATGATTCAACAAAACACACACAGTAACTCCCAAACATCTGGGTCCACTACATGAATAATGTTGCTCAGTGTTTTTTGGTTAGTTATGAGTTTTAGCTTTCTAAAGAGGTTCTATTTAGAACATTTCCTCAAAGGGATGTAGGGTTCTGCACACAACCTTTAAGGGTTTTCCAAAGGGTTCTACCTGGAACATTTTTTAACAGAACACTCCATGGCAGGGTTTAAATACAGAATGTAAGAGTTCTTCACTTGGGGTCTACTGGGAGCCTTTTCTAAAAGCAGAAACCCATTGTTTTAGGAAGTTATATACACAACCTTTAAGGGTTCCCCAAGGGGTTCACTTTTTGTTTTTTTTTAGAAAATGAAAAGCCCTTGGAGTAGGCTTCTGTATACATTGTTTAAATTCTGTATTATAGTTTAAAGATTCCCTCAGATGAAAAAATACTATAAAATTCTTTGACCGTTTTTCTAGAAGATTTGTTTTGATATTATCACTGATCAAATACGGTCCCCTCTGAAAGTATTGGAATGGTAAGGCCATTTTATTTTAAAGAATATACACTGAAGACATTTGTGTTTGAGATCAAATGATAAGGGCCATTGGATCAGAATTTCAGCTTTCATTTCATGATTTTTACATCTAGATGTGTTAAACAACTCAGAACATGGCACCTTTTGTTCGAATCCACCCATTTTTCAGGTGATCAAAAATATTGGAACATGTGATTGAAAGGTGTCTCTTATTGCTCAGGTGTACCCTGTTAGAGCGCCTGTTTAAACTATTAATAGCTCTAGATGTCTACACAAACATTCTGGAACCAAGATTAACCAAAGTGATGCAATGGATCTGTTCATGATCCAAAACATAGAAGATCATCTGTGAAACATCGTGGAGGTAGTGTCATGGTTTGCACTTGCATGGCTGCTTCTGGAACATTCTCACTAATCTTTATTGATGATGGAACTCATGATGGTTGCAACAGAATGAATTCAGAAGTTTACAGGAACAATCTGCCTTCCAATTTACATTGAAATGCATCCAATCTAATTGGGAGGAACCTCATCAAGCAGCAAGAAAATGACCTAAAACACACTGCCAACTCAACATAGGACTTCATTGGGGGGAAAACGTGTAAGGTTTTAGACTGACCGAGTCAATCACCAGACCCTTAACTCAGTTCAGCAGCATTTCACCTTCAGAAGGGGAAAAAAACACCAAAAAACAAACCAACTTAAAGAAGCTGTGGAAAAAGCCTGGAAAGCAAAAAAAAATAAAAATTAAGGCAATAGTTTGGTGATGTCACTGAGGCACAGGCTTGATGGAGTAAGGGATAATATGCAACCAAATATTAAATGTTATTAACTTTAATTTACGTTAGGACTCTCCGTTCCAACACTTTCACTCACCTAAATATTGGGTGGTCTGCCAGCAAAGGTGCCACGTTCTAAGTTGTTTAACACATCTAGATGTAAATATCAGGAAACGAAAGCTGAAATTCTGATCTATCATCTCATATTCATGTTTTGATCTCAAACCCAAATGCCTTCAGTGTATAGCATAAACAAAAGAATTGGCCTTGCTGTTCCAATACTTTTGGATGGGGCTGTGCATATTCTAAAACCTAAACACCTTCCATTTAAAGACGTTTCGTCATCCAAACAATAGAC